>NC_056741.1:1743396230-1743413730 GCF_019279795.1 Protopterus annectens | reverse complement strand
AGACTGACAGATCTTTTATTTTTTGCTCAGCAGAACAAGAGCCCTGCCATGCAGACATGGAAAGTGGTGAAAAAGGGGCCACAAACAGGGAAATACAGTAGGGATACCAGCTCGGGATGTGCAGGATGGGTCTATTGAAGATCCATAGCTGGCCATTTCTTTAACAGCAACAGCTGTGCATATGCAATACATTTGGGGGGATATTTGAAACTTTCAACCCCTGAGAGAGTGGTGAGGATGACAATGTATTTTGTACTACCAATTGCAATTATCAGCCGCATGCAGTGTGTTTATACTGCTATACTGTCCTTAGTACATTACTCACTTCAGAACAGTTGTTGGTTTGCTTGTGTTGACATTAGCACAGGCTGCTCAATACAACGGGACATATTTCAGTACTGAGTATAGCTACCTACACCCTTGGTTGTGCCTGACTACACAGGTATATGCTACTTTTGGGTAGGGGTGCAGACTTGCAGAGAGCTTTATTTATTATCGTGTGGTGTTTACCTTGCTGAACATACAGGGTTGCTGTGTACTTGTTAGTCTATGAAGGCAAGTAGTCTAGATGTGTAGCTCCCACCTGTGGACATATCCAGATGGTAGCCTGAGATTAGCCTAGTATTCTTTGTCTGTGCACCACACCAGTACTTTCAGCAGTGGAACAGTGGCATTGTCACAGTTTGTGGCTAGCCGTGCATGGCTACATCCTTGGATATTACTGTGTTGTACCCCTACAAAGGGTAAGCTTGTAGATCTCATTCGAAAGCTATTTTCAGAGTGTGTAACAGCAGAAGAGCTGATATGCCTGTATGTTTCTGCCTCTGCCAGGCCTCAGATACTGTCATGTATATATTGGAACAGCCTCAGGGAAAGGTACATACAGGTGAGATAGCCCTGTAATATATTACTGACATATTTCATTTGAGACTTTGAGGGAATCAGAACATATGTATTACTACACCTTGTCTGACGTGCAGGCAGTGTCTACTCTCACCTATTGGCATTATTCATTACATGTGATTCCACACTTGTCTGCCTACTGTTACTACATTCCACACAGAGTCAGAGGGGCACAGCTATGTTTATGACTCAGGGCCATCCCTGTATAGCATTCACAGTTGTTAATTCAGGTGTGTGCCGTATTCAGAAAGGCCAGTGTTTCTCCTGCTGTGATACCATGTGGGGTTTGTAAAGTACTACTGTAACATAATATCCTGCAAGAATGCCTGGTTCCTTTTTCACAGTCATATCATACCACTCCACATAACCTGCTGGTAAAGACCCACAGAACAAGATTTGTGTTATGGCATTCCTATTTTCCCTTTACATTCCCTCATAGTAATGCATGATATATTTATTACAGCACCAAGTTATTATATATCTGCTGTGGCTCAGTGGTAATTCATGCAGTCTAGTGTGTCCAAGGTCCGGGTTCGAGACTGACAGGGGTATTTTATTTTGCTGATGAGCAGACTACAGGCCTTGTCATACAGAGTGACTAAGGCACTTTTAAGCAGTTGTAAGCGGGTTTGCGTGAGTTTGCACGACACTTATCTATGCTTAGCTAAGCGCACACAAGCGCACACCCGCTGACTACTGCTTAAAAGTGCTTACTCCCGCTAACACCCATGCTAATTTCTTTTAAAGAAAAGAAAATGGGGAAATAGGAAAGTGGCGAAAAAGGGGGCACAAAGAGGGTAGAACAGTAGGAAAACAAGCTCGGGATGTGCAGGAAGGATGTAGGGAAGGCCCATAGCTGCCCAATTCTTTACCAGCAACAGCTGTGCATGTGTTAGAAATTTAGAGTGAGATTTGAAACCTTCCACCCCTGAGAGAGGAGTGAGGACAACAAAGTATGTTGTACAGCCAATTGTAATTATCAGTTTACATGTCCAGCAGACATGTGTGCGAAATGGGCAGCTATGTATGAGGCGTAATTTTTTTGCGGGTATAGATTGCTCTTTTTTTTTTTTCAGGTAAGAGTGGAATGTGAGGTAAAGGAAGTAGGAATATTGGGGGAGGTGGGTTGGGGAGGCTAACAGACAAGACAAACAAGACGCATACAGGGGCGGAGTATGACACATGTGGTGGGTAAACACAATTGACGGGGACGGATGTTTGGATATCACAAGCCCATGAGCACACAGATGGCAACAGTGGAACTGAGATCCCCACCCATGGGCAGTTACCACTGCACCTTCACAGCCCAGGCTGAGGCTGTGCTGTGGGCTGGATAGGAGGGGCAGGCACACCCATGAGTTGCGCCACTCTCGCCTCAAGCTGGCATAGGGGATCAGTCACGGAATGCCTGATCTCACTACGCACCACAGACCGGACCCTTTGGAGGGTGAGGGGAAGCTCTCCTGTGGCCATGCTTGCAGAGGGGGGCAAGCCCCATCCCCTGCAGCACTTCCACCCGAAGGTGGCACAGGGCCACCGGAGGAGGAGGTTCCGGGCTGGGCACTGGTGCCAGATGCAATCGCCAGCTGAGGTGGGAGAGGTGGGTCCGCTGGGACCCGCCTTCCCAGTTGTTCTATGTTTAGCAGTATTTAATGGCATTTTGGGTTAGTAACAAACAACACCATTCCAAATTAGTTGTAACAGCATGCATTAGTATTCCCATTAACCAAACACACATGAATTCCAAAAGTTGAACAGCAAGCATAACACATGCATATTTAGAACAATAGTGGACATTCCAACAGCATGCATGGTTGATTGGTGGCAACAGGCCATCAGGTTTGGATATGTGAACAGGGCACATGCATCAACGTACATGCGGATATGTACAAACCAACAGGACGAATGTCCATAAGAATTAATTGTAAATACACATACCTAGTTTGGTGTGGAATGGCATCATTTGTGAACATAAGGTAGGGTGGAAAAATATTACATTAACAACTTAAAATACCTATACGTATACTGTACATTCCTACTAGATGCAGATATATATCCTCTACATGTATTAGTATAGTTTCCTGTATGTAACCTTAGAAATGTTGGTGATGGAGATGTTACTGCTACATTAATATACATTCCATTTGTATTAATATCTGGCTGTGTTCAGGTAAAGTATCCTGCTACATTTGAGCAGTTACATACAGTTCTAGCAACACACTAACATTTGTGGGATCACAAGCACAAGCTGCTCATGTACTGGATTAACATGTACATACTATACATGAAACAGTTGAAGACTATAAATATTCTTCTGAGATACTGGCATTCCCATCAGCCAGTTTATATGGGCCTAGACAACTGTGGATGTTCAGTATTTCAAACAACCATATTATCTCCATAATGCAAGGGTACAACAACATATCCAAAATGTGGGATGGACACAGTCCAGGTATTGTACTTTATTAAAAACATTTCACTCTTTGGTTGTGGCTGCCTCATTCATTTCATTATGTAGTGCATGCAGTATGCCTTTATTCCAGACTTCTTACACCTTTATTGGTAGCTTCAAACTCTTTCTCACACTCTCTCACTTATTTTATATTTACATTTCAGGATGGTACTTAATTCTAGGCTTTATTAAAATTTATTACTGGGTTACAACAATCCTTTCCAGCTGACTCACGTATTTCATGTGACAGTATATACAAGGATGTATTCAATACTTGTCTGTCCTTTATTGATGGATTAGAACACTCATTTTCAGGCTGAAGCAGTTATCTGATATTACAATACAGGTGGAAACTCTATTTGAGACTTGTTTAATCTTTATTAATGGATTACAATACTCTTTTTCAGGCTGCATCACTTATCTAGTCTTAGAATACTAGCAAAATCTTTATTCTAGGCTTATTTGACCTTTATTACTGGGTTACAACACTGAACTCTTTTACAGGCGGTCTCACTTATATTCTATAATAATACCAGCTGAATAATTACTAACCTGCCTGGTGACACAGCCTTAGCAGCCTATCAGCATAAGCTTGCCGATTTGCAGCACGAACACCTGCAGCTGTAATATAAATGAAGGGATATTGGAACATACCTATCCAGACTATAGGCTAGAATAGCATTTCTTACATACTTAATTACATGGATACTTACTCAGTAGTGGGGCAGTAGGCATATGACGGGCCTCCTGGATCCACTGGTTCAGTTGGTCCTCCTTTCATCGCTTCAGGTCCGTATGGTGGTGACGGACTTGCTCACCAGTCCTGGGAATGCCTGTGGCACTGGTAAGATCATGTGCCAACCGGTTCCACATGTCTGCCTTATATTCTGCCCATTGAACCTGGCCCTGCATGAGTCGGCCTTCATGATGGTGGACTAGGAGCCAAACCATATATTTGGACTCCTCAATGCCCCACCTTTGCGCTCTAAAGTGATTACCCTCTCTGACGCCTGCCATCCTGACTGCAAATGGATACCACAATCAGTTATGGTGTGTATTCCCGCCTATGGAGCTTATATATGCCGGTTTTCATGCACTTATTTGTGATTGGCCATTTTGGACATTTATCAGCTAAGAGCAAACAGGCTTTGTCATGGTTATATTTTCATTCATTCTTATATGTGTGGTAATACTGGGTTTCTAAATACAACTGTCATGGCTTAGTGGTTCAGTACTTTGACTATGGTGCACAGTATCCCGGGTTCGACCCTTGTCATTGCTTTTTTATTTTACTACTGTCTAGACAGGCTAGGAGGTGTGTCTGTGTAAAGGCGACTTTGCTACACATTGCCCAATATTGCCCGATGGTAAGCTGGTTGGCATGCTGCGCAGCTCCGTGCAAATGGCTTACGTTGGGTAAAGCATTATTTAGCTATGAGCAGTCATATTAAGCTGGGTTCAGCGCTGTTTAGCTACGGCCACTCATATTAAGCTGGGTAAAGTGCTGTTTAGTTACGGGCACTCATATTAAGCTAGGTAAAGCACTGCTTCACTACGGGCACTCATATTAAGCTTGTTAAAGAGCTGCTAAGCTACGGGCAATTATGATCCTTTTTATATATACACAATATAGGTTGTGTTCACAAATACATGGGCCATTTCATTACATTTTACTTAAATTATATTTATGTTGGGGAATTGTTTCATACTTATTTAAAGAAAAATGGAGAGGGATGTTGTGGGGCTCGAACCGTGACTACCTCCACTTTGGGTGACGTCTCTACCGCTACGCTATTGCTATTTGGCTTAATTTGCATATGTAGATCTTATATGCTTTTCGATGTCATATCTGTTAACTGTGTCTGAGCGTAGGGCATACCTGCGCAAACGAGCGCAAATGCGGGCAAACATATTGGAAATTATAAAAAAAAAACATGAAACGGTTATTTTTACATTTTAAACAATTTCACTAGGGTTTAGTCTGTGGGGATGTGTGGTGTTGTGTTTCTTGACATTTCAGTGGACTCGCTCGTGGGTGTTTACTATCAGGACTCTAACTCTTCTGGGGGCGTGTCCCTTTGCAGTACTCGGCAATCGGACACGCCCCCTACTTTCCTACATGGACCGTGTTAGACTAGAGTATGAGTCAGCATGCCCTCATGAATATTCATGGCACACTGACATCATACCGTTCAACTGTAGCCTCTGAGTAAGACTTATTAAGTCTTACACAGAGAATTCGTGAATCCGGGGGCGTGTCTAACCCAGAATTGATGGACATGATCCACATAAAGAAAACCTTATCCCCTCGAGACACATGCACTAGGGATCTAAACCTCACCACAACAATAAATAGGATGTGCTGGAGGGATAGATTCCTGTCCCAGAGACTTCCCATGCTTTGAAACAAGATCCCAATCTACATTAAGAAGAACTCCTCGCTAACACTCTTCAAAAGAAACCTTGGTGAGTGGATGGGAAACAGAATGTTTACCTCGGGGATTACTTCAGTGGCTCTGCCGGAGAGAGGCATAGGGAACTAATCTAAGGGGGCGGTGAAAGCCAACACATTCTGGCTAGGCTTTTAAATGCCTTCGGGCAGATAGCCCAGTACACACCTATGAACCTATCTATGCATGATGTTGGACATGTACCAGGATTGTGTAGACTATTACTACCAACATATGTTCTATAACAGTGACACAATAACATGTATATGTTATATTGGTCAGCAGATCCACCTCTCCACACCCATCTTCCCATGTGTGTCCCAACCTGGGGCCTCCTCATGTACTGTTACAGTAATACCATGAGGTGGAATCACCCATGGGATGTTGTCCCTCCCAGGGCACACACAGACATGTTCCTGTTTCCTGAGCTCAGGTCAAGGGTCTGTTCCATACCGGGCTTCACAGACACATGAGGGATGTGCTACATCAGTCTAAGGCACCCAGTACACATTCAGAGGCCCAACATGCTCCTACTGCTCAGCCTCAAGACCAGGCACCTTCAGGACTTGGACTGCTGTTGCGAGTAGCAGTGGGTGGGAGGCTTATTCCCAGTGTGCCCATGTTGGGGCCCATGGGGCATCCATACCACAGACCACACACACCATCCACAGTGTTTTCCCACCACATGTCACATACCACCCCTGTAGACTGTCCCCTATATCTACCAGTCCTGAACACCTCCACATGTGCACCTGCCATACTTCCCCATATTCCCATTGCATAATTCACAGACATGGGCAATGTGGTGCCAAGAAGGGACTAACATGTGACATACCCATCCATGGTGCACACACTGCCAGCTGTAGATATCTGTGTGTATTGCTATGTGTGCTGCTGCCTTGCACATAGTATGCATCAATGTGGTAGTAATATAGGTGACATGTCTTTACATACATATATGTTTGTGTGTGTGTTTGTATATATGTAAACGTGCATATAGGTGTGTGTGTGTATAGATATATATGTATATATATATATATATATATATATATATATATATATATATATATATATATATATATGTGTGTGTGTGTGTGTGTGTGTGTAGATATATGTGATGTATATATATATATATATATATATATATATATATGCACATATATGTGTCTACACATGGGTATATGTATATTTCTGGACATATATGCCGATATACATATATATCTTTATATATGATATATGTGACATATGTACTCATATGCATACCTATATGTGGGGTACATTCAGACATCAGCTCCACAATCTCACAACACCTTATTTCACAAGCTGCCTGTTCTGCCTTGCTACAACACAGACAGGTGCCACATATGGACACGGCCTGACATTAGGGGGGTATATGTAGTACCCTATTGCAGGTAACCCCATTACACACCTATGGCATTCCGGCATACTACATTACAGATTAACCTGAGTATCCTGCCAGTGGTGGGCCATGGCTCCCACATATCCATCATAATGGAATTACTTCCACCACCAGCTATTGGCCACGTAATATACATACTTCCCATTACACAATACACACTATGATGGCTTGCATCTTGTCTGTCAGTGCTGACCTGCACAGTTAATGGCTATGGCCCACTACCCACAGAGACAGACACTATTGTCCATAGCAGTTGTTCAGTTGAACATCATCACAACAACACCTGATGGCACATATAACTCATTCCACATCATCTATCCCATTATGATGGACCAGGTACTGCATTCCATTACATGTATATATACTTCACATACCTGTTGCGGGAATGATGTCTTGTTGAATGGCAGCTGGCTAAATGCCTGTGATTTCAGTTTTTAGTTTGAAGAGCTTTGTCTTTTTTTCTTTTTTTTTTCTCTCTCTCTCTCTGTCTCTCCCTTTCTCTCCAGTAAATGGATTGAGCTGCTTTGAATAGATTGCAGCCTGGCTTTAGTAGGTGATGCACATGATCAGGTGATAGCCTCTGTGCCAATCAGTGTCCTGCATTTGCTAACTGCATGTAGCTTGCTGCGTAGTACTTCCAATTACCACGGTCATGGCAACCACCTACTATACATCCCTACATCATGTGGGTGTGGCCCCTTTACCTTTCCTGTGTGATGGACATTCTTGCTGTCTGTGGGCATCAGTGTTACAGACAGCAGGTAGCAATACCTCTTACAGGAGAACCAGCACACTCAGGCCAGCTACATATTTGTAGGAGGTTCCAGAACTACAGACAGAGTGTGAGTAGAGTTGTGTTATGCTTTGTATAGTACTGGTGTTACAGGGTGTGTGTGTGTACATACTAGTCTACCTTGGAATGCAGTCTGTCTGCATAGCTCTTAACTGTGGGCCTATCCTCTTGGTAGCCAGAGGTGTGCCTATCATGTTTTGTCTGTCCACTACACAGGTCCTGTGTCAGATATTTCACTGGCATTGTGTGCATTGAGTGCTGTCAGTACATGGCTATATCCATGTATGTTTCTATCCTCAATTCCCTGAGTAAGGGTATGTTACAGACTATCCTGTAACACCAGCAACTTGCTTAGTGTATGGCAACAGTTTTCCACATATGGGCCTGTGTTCCAGCCTCTGTCCTCCACTTACATACCGAGCTTTGCACATATGACATGCTGTCAGGGGTTGTTCTGTAGTGGGCTGTGAGTATATCACACCGCCATTGCTGCCATCAGTCCACTGCTGTTGTATCACCCACACATACGGCGGGGCTGGGGCTATATATGTGTGGGCTTCACCTACACAATACACGTGCACCTTTATGCACTCCAGAGGCCAGTGTATGTAACAGTGGTATATGGCCCTGTATTATTGAGTCTGGGGGGGGGTGCACCATAAATAACATAGGCTGTTACAAAATGTGGGGGTATCAGGGGTGAGCTGCCTTAAGGTATCTGGATGTACAGTACCATAAACTTCACCTATATTTGCATTACTTACATAAATTGGGTTAATGCAGGCCTACTGCCTCCTGCCATACAGGCTGTTCTGTTTGTTAGTGTGCATGTGATGGTGTCAGATAAGCCTTGTTATGTAACAGTTACATCCCATTTGGTCAATTGAAGTCTTTACCACTAGTGATTTGGAGTGTAAATAGAGGCTGCTGAACTATACACCTGCATTACTTACTGTTGATTGTTTGGTATCCTGTGGTCCAGTCTGTCTTCACTGTTGTACAATTTGAAGGGCTTGGCCTGGACAGCAACAGCTGTGAACCTACCCAGACTACTGTATTAGTATAACTGTTTCACAGTAGCATTGCTCTGTTTATATGGATGTCAGTGTCTGAACAGCTATATGACATGGCATATAGAACTGTAAGAGTACACAAATAAAGGTTTTCCATTTCTGCAAACGTGTGTGTGGTGTTTTTCATATGACCTCTCTGTGGGTATATGTTGCAGGCAATGATTTCCAATTGTATGGGGGACCCATACAGTGTCCAGTTGTGAAGGTGTTAACTGTAGGCATAGTGACTGTTCCATATTGTGTGCGCCTTCTACATATGTATCTTACTATACATATCTCTGTGTGTGTATGTGCAGTCACATGTATCTCTCTCTCTCTCTCTATATATATATATATGTGTGTGTGTGTGTGTGTGTGTGTGTGTGTGTGTGTGTGTGTGTGTGTGTGTGTGTGTCCTGCATGGAAGTTTAGTAAATCCGGGGGTGAATTTCTACTACATTCCCAAATACTGATACTGTTGTTTGTCAAAGAAAAATTCTTATCATTACAATGAGATCAAAAGTGAATAATTGCTGGCAAAATCTTTTATTATTATTGAAGAAATATAGCAACTAGTCAGATGTGTCATTATTTATTAATAATGTGCAGTTGAAGTTTTTATTATTTGAGTCATTATTTTGATTGTAAATATTGTAGTTTTTGTGCATCTGCTATTATTGGAAAATAAAACTAAAAAAAATGTAGCATTGTAATTTTTTAAGATAAATTTTGGGATAAAATGTGAGCATTTTGTCTTATTTGAGGAGTCTGATATTATCTACCTCCACCACAAACATGGTGTTTTACAAAATAATGCGTTTTTTTCCCCTAACAGATGTTTACCAGCTGGTACTCGTTGCTCCCACATAATACTCTTCATAAGAGGGTGTTTCCATAATCTGGACACAATAGTGAAAATGGAGAAACCTAATTCTTTATCCAAAGATCCATTCTCCCTGGATTCCCAAATTTTGCTTTGGAGTTTAAGATTTATGAAACCCTTATTGCCTTTCATCACCAAAAGTTCTATATGCTACTGGGCTGGGGTTGCAGTCTTACACTTTTGGAAGTTTCAAGAGATATATGTTATACTGTAATATCTGAATGATGGCAACCCAAATCATTCTTTATCTTTAGGGATAAACATATTTTTTTTCATGGATATTTTAGGGATATTGGACTCCAAAATAAAAAGTAATAATACACTGAAGTTTGGCTAATTAATAGATTATAAGGTATCTCAGGAGAAAAATTTCCTTTGATAGAATCATAATTTTTATGGTTTGAATTTTATTTAAGAAATGAAAGAAAAGTTTTTTCCATGTAGTAATTTTCAATTACTGAATTATTACCGTAAAATTAATTAATAATACACTTTCTAATTGAAACTTGGTAAAGAAATTTATCTTCAGATAGAGGAGAAGATAAAATAGATATATAATTGTTCAAATAAAAAAGATCCCTTATTAGGTTTGGGTAGCACTATGACCTTCACCAACATACAACTGAGGGTGCTCAACTTAATTATATCACTATAAGAGGATAACAGGTCTATATTAGATCACCGAACGCTTAAAAAAGGGAACAGTGATTAATCAACCCTATGTAAGCAAAAGCTTAAAATATCGAAGCAACAGAAACCAAATTTTTTCCTAGGGAAAGAATTTGGTTGTTCGTTTCTGCTGCTCCGGTATTTTCAGTGCTGTGGTGGAAAGTAACGGGTCGGGTTCAGGTAAGTGTGTGATTGTGTGGATGTGAGTGTTAGGGCGGGTTAGGTGAGTTAGGGTTAGGGCATGGGTTAGGTATGTGTGTGATTGTGTGGACGTGAGAGTTAGGGTGGGTTAGGTGAGTTAGGGTTAGGGAGCGGGTGAGGTGAGTGTGCGATACTGACAGACCTTAGGATTAGGGTTTGGGTTAAGGTAAGTGGATAGTTAGTGGTGTGTGCATAGTTTAGTGTAGGGTTAGGTGTCAGATTTTAGGTGTATGTATGTGGATTGCTGTTTATTTGGTGTGCTTGTGTTGTGTGTATGTGTTTTGGAACAGCGATTTTTTTCCCTAGGAAAAAAATCGCTGTTCTGACAGTTTGAGATTGTAAGTTTTCACTTACATAGGGTCGATTAATCACCGTTCACTTTTTTAAGCGATCGGTGATCTAATATAGGCCCGAGGATAACAGCTTAGGTAGCAAAATGTGTTTATATGTTTTAAAAAAATCTGTATAAAATCCATCAGTTCTAGGAATCTTATCCAATATTAAACTGCCAATTGCTTCTTTATTCTCCAGAAACTGGCTGGTCCAGTTTATGTCCATTTTCCAGTGATATTACCAGTAAATCTAGAGCTTTTAAGAATGTTGCTATCTCACTCTGTGCTTTACTGGACACTACATGTGCCTTGGTGTCATAAATAATAATGCCATCCCTGTTCTTTAGCTCAACAATTGGCAACACCTTGCATCTTTCTTAACAGCTATAGGCAATTCATTTTTGTGACATAAGCCCATTTGACCAGTAGAAAAGTTTCATTTTCTCATATTTTCTTTTAATTTTAGGTTCCTTTTTAGTTTAAATAGACTTAGTCACCCATACCCTAAAGCATAAGCATTTCCACCAGCTTCTCTTAACTGTCTTTCCAAATCCAGAATTCTAGCCTCTTTTAATTTCCATAACCTATTGCTTTGCCTTCCTATTCCTCAAGTAAATAAGAAAACAACTCAATTTAACCTTAAACCATTTCCACTGTGAGATGAAGGAAAATCCCTTAAGATCATAACATTTCAAAAACTAAATAATCTAGTCCAGGATTTCCTGAAAAATAGTTTGTTTGCTTAAGCAATACTGGGTTAAATCTCCAAAGAAATCTGTCATTGGAAATGGAAGGCAAGGTAATCTCTAAACATACCATGAAATGATCTGATACCCCGCTGGTACAATACTGACAAATATGTACTCTCAGCATCAGGTCCCATGAGAGAAAGCAGGAGTCAGACCTACTAGCACAGTTTAAGTATAGTTATGGAATGTGAAAATCTTTTCATTGGGGCTGTACCAGCAAAAAGCATCGACCAAATCACAAGTCTCAAGCCAGAGAAGCAGCTTCCCAGCTACCCTAGGTAATCATATCTCAGTATGTGGAATCCTGTCCTTGGCAGGGTCTAAAGCACCATTAAAATCCACTCCCAGTATCAATATATCACGTTCCCTGTTCATATCCCTTAACCCTTTAAAAAACTCATTTAACAAGCAGATGTCATCCACACTGGACCATAAAGTTACATAGTACTATAGCTGTGTTGGGATTCTGCATGCCCAAAATCAGCCATCTACCCCTTATTTTTTTTTTTTTTACTTTGATTACTAACCAGTTACATCCTTTATGAAATAAAATTGCCACTCCACATTTTGTTGTTCATGCAGCACTAAAGTAACATTTTTTCTAGTCACTTTTTTAGGATACTCTGTTGATATAGATATAGATATAGATATTGATATAAATATAGATATAGATATAGAGATAGATATACACATGTATATCTTGGCCTTGCACTTTTTCAACCTAGAAAGTATAATGGAATATTTAATTTGGGTAGATATTTTCTTGACATATATCAAATTAATTGTGTGATTACTCAGACAGTTGGGATTGAGTTCTATCTTCAACAACATTGGAACAACCACAATTTTGTCTATTCTTAATGCCTAAAAAACCTTGATCAACCACTCTGAAAGCAGATAGCAGACTGATTTATAGCCTTGATCCTAAACCTTAAATAAGGTGGCAAACAACCAAACTTAACAATTAGAAATATTTATTATTTTATTTATTTAGTTTATTTATTTCATTAAAATCTCCTCAGATATCATAATTAGGTCCTTAGGGATGGTGTACTTATCTGCACCATTGAACAAAAATAAAGAAAGACAGTTATTGACTGAAACAAAAACTTTAGCTAACTCGGTTGGTATGTCATAAGGAAAAGAAAAACAAATACACATGGTGGAAAATGCCTTAGACAACACATGCATAATAGCAGATATTTTAGATCGCCAAACTATCCTAAAATAATTCCTCACCACTAACCTTAATGCTATGAGTTTGAGCTAACTTGCCACCAACCCTCTCATCACTGGGACCTAAATCATGGAGAAGGAAGAAGGCATAGTTCAAACTTACGCATACAGAATATGGCATCACATGATCTCTAAAATTAGACTCCTAAATATCCGTACTGAGAAACCCAGATAATTGCCAAACCCACCATAAACCCAGGTATAGGTAAAAATTTACCAAGTGGCAGAAATAATTTAAAGCCAGCATACCTAATTGTGCTTGGATGACCACTGTTGTTCAAATTTCAAACAATACAGTCAATGCCACCCAAACAGCAACCAACATACTCCAGGACAGATTATATCTGTGTGTGTGTGTGTGTGTGTGTGTGTGTGTGTGTGTGTGTGTGTGTGTGTGTGTGCGCGTGCGCGTGTGTGTGTGTGTGTGTGTGTGTGTGTGTGTGTGTGTGTGTGTGTGTGTGTGTGTGTGTGTGTGTATAAGAAATTAGGGGATACACAATAAGAATATGTAGCTATAACACAAAAACATAATTAGCCAAGAGTTCAAGTTCAGACTAGACCTATTAAAGTGAAGTATGATTATAGTCACTCACATAGTGGTTGCAACCCACATCCCTATCTTAAAGTACAAGGGCCAGTCATGTCTAAAGGATTTACAAAAACACACTCCAGAAGGAAAGTCATGTTCAGTCTATAGAATGACTCCTCTGATGAATCCACCTAACAAGATTCCATCTCTACAAGCTCTAAAATTCATCAATCTGATCCTGTTATTGATCACTGTCTTCTAATAGTGCAAATCTATTGTGAGTTGTCACAAAGGAAACAATTGTGAGCTGTCACAGAGGAAACAAACAGTCCTTGCTTCAATGAGATATGTGATAGATTCTTGGATGATTAACAGATTCTGTGAAGATCCATGACCCTTTCCCTTTTTATGCTGAGTAGACTTTGTTGAAGACTTGGGTTGAGGCAGATCATTCCACAAAATAAATGTATGCTGTCATTTCTTGCTTGGAGCATTAAGGGTAGCTTTTTGTCACCTCTGCATTCAACTGGCTTTGCATTGACCCTCTAGTCCGACACAATGTCGTGGCCACTGTCATGGAGTTAAAGGCATGAGTTATAGAGCCCTTATTAATGACCAACTGCGCTGCAAAATGGTGCTGAACTGTATTGCCTAATTATTTACAAGGCCATAAAAAGGGAGCCAGGGCTTTCCTTTTTGTATACAGATGCAGCGATAGCGTTGTTGCCTCACAGCAAGAGGTTCTCCCGTTCGATTCTTGGTTGGAGTGCGGGTAGTGCCTTCTGTGTGTAGTCTGCATGTCCTCCCCGTGGTTGGGTGGGCGTTCAAAAGACATGCATAAATGGGCGTGCCTTCGTTGAAGGTTGAACGTCGAGCTGGCACCTTGGCGTTCATGAAAAATCTACTGCCAATCATTAGCGGACCGGAGTTCCGCTGTGGCAACCCCTAACCAGGAAAAGCCGAAAGACAACAACAACCAAGCTATAGTCTGGTGCAATCCTAACATTGTGTCCTACAAACAAAGTATTTTGCCCCAGCTTTCTAGCCTTTCTCAGCATTCTTTCCCTGTCAATATAGTCCAAAACCTTTATAACCAGATGTCATGGTACATTACTAACTTTGCTCCTATGATTAAATCTGTGGCCTCTTTCAATAATGGAAGCTTGTGAAACCACCAGAAATTTCTTCATCTCCTGCTTAACAAAACCCATTGTCACTACCCTCCAGAGTTTCAGGCAAAGCAATTATGTGATCATTATTTAATTTTGCCCTGTTCTCCGAATCGTCCATTTTATTTTCTGAAGCCCTGGCAGACAGATGCAGGACAGAAATTTGCCTGCGAGTGATTAGCTGCAATATTTTTCTGTTTGGCTTTCTCAGACTATTGCTGGGTAAAAATCTCGTATAAAAGTAAGATTTTCATCTTCAGATGAGCAGTCGTACCTTTTATATGTTGAATGTCCAGAACTGCAGACTTCATCACTTCAGCTAGTCCTATTAAAGTCTGCAGTACGGCAGCAATATCATCCACCAGGACATAGTTCTGCATGTCTCTGTCATTCACCACTAAACTACCATGTTGGGTCTGGCTGATTATGAAGTTAAATCAGCTTCTTTGTTAGATGAAAAGTCACACAAACACTGACTGACTAACTCTGTAGTTAGACTTAAAATGGGAGGATTAGAGATCATATACTTTCAAAAATAGATACTTTCCCCTTGAATTAGACATTGTTTTATACCATGATGGTGACAGCATAGATTAGAGCATCTTCCTCATATGCATGCCCATGCACAATCTCCCATCTGCTAGAAATAAGATCAGTGTTATGATTTTTACTGTTCAGTGGTTGACAGGTATAGTTTCAGTCTTGTGAATAATAATCTTACATTTCAGAATTGTAGCTTGTTAAATCTGTCTCTCCTGGTTTGTTTCACAAACAGGATCCCCTCAACTCAAAGTTGAAAAGATTTAAATAAAAAAGTCCTCTAAAAGTCAAGAAACAAGAACTATAATAAAAAAAACTCTTCAGTGGTTCTGTACCTATAGCAAGGTGCTTGTTCTACCTAGAACAATTTTATGCTTGACCCACCTAGTAAAATTATAACCAACACCTATTGACATTTATTTGTAAAGTTGCAATGTCCTCTCAGCTTCATAATGACATTACTGCACTCACACCCCATTGGCATCTATCAATTACACACCCTATTATTTATTTACTGGGAAAGTCCAACTTGGAACAAAGCAAATTTTCAGTGGAGGCCCAGGGAGAAATGCTCCAGATGCATGTCTTTGCAACATGGGAGTAAACCCACACAAATGCAGGGTGGACATACAGACTCCACACAGAAGGCACCCTAGTCACAAATTGAACTGAAGAACCTTTGGCTGTGAGGCAACAACACTACCGCTGCACCACTGCACCATCCTATTACAGCTTGCACTTAAGACAACCAACCTCTTCACCCCGTCCTAGTTACCACTCTTCCTTTTTATCATTCATGTAACTGCAAGTACCTCTTTTGGCAAAATAAATGATTTTATAAAATGGGCCTAATTCTATATGCCTTATTTGTTGAAAACACTTTATTCATTTCTATTTTATTAATTTACCCAAAGAATTTATAATACTTCTAATATCATTCTTTTTTGTGGATTATACCAACAAAGGTTAAATCATCTTGTACTTCTTTTACAGTAAATAGTAATGATTTTACCTTGGTGCTTTTATTTCTGTATCTACCAATTAATGTAGATAAGCTACACATAAGGGGACCAGATGTCCACAATGATGTGCTCTGTTAGGCTCACTCTTCTATTTAGAAAACTGCAATGATTCTGGTCAAAATATATTATACTGAGTTCTGTTTTTATTTTTTTACATAGTGGCCATCATATTCCTTGCAGTAGTTCTTGCTATTAAAAATGTTTCTGTTAACAATGTTAGGATTCTGAAATACAATTTTGCCAGGCTCAGACTTTCAAGCTTTCCATTTTACTAATAAATTTCATTCTAGCTTAGGTAAAATTACTCATGTTATACCCAGCCAATCATTTCAGGAAAATCTAATGTCAGTATTTTTGAGAAAAATGGTGGAAAAGTGTATGAGCTTCATAAGAAATAATAGCTGGCTGCTATTTATAAATGCTCAGCTACACCATCAAGATGTTGCTAAGTAACCTTCCTAACCCTGGAAGTGGAGTCTGACAAATCAAAATGATTACTTCGCACATCAAGAGGATATTACTGAAAGTCATTATAAAAATAGATCCATCTATTATTCTTCTGCATAGAAAGTAATAAAAATGCTGCATATTTACCTCATTTTATTATTTTTCCTTTACATAGCCTGGTAGTAAACCAAAGAAATGCTGCTTAATTTTTTGTCACCTAGGGTATTTATAAGGCAGAACAGTATCACCTTTAACATTTTTTCTGTTTGTTTATTCCTCTGTGTATGCGCATTTACTTTGTTCTTTATTTTTGTGGTTACACTTAACATACAAGAATTTGTGATGTGTGTACATTGGTATAGTCGCATAATTAATGTGATGGCCTATGGACGAGATTCATAGAGCAGGGCTTTAATACAAGACACAGCAAACACTCATGCCTCTCTGTCTCCAAGCATTAAAAATTACAGCATAGGCCTTTAAAAATAATAGTAAAGGGTCAGAAGGAGAAGCACTTTCACAATAGAAAGTCTTTATATACCAGACCATATATATTGCAAGTGGTAATGTATCTTTGTATAGACTTAATGTATGCATTTATAAAACTATGCAGCTATAAACAAGTCTGACTTTATGAGGGCATCATAAATCTA
>NC_056741.1:1743138730-1743391230 GCF_019279795.1 Protopterus annectens | reverse complement strand
GCATCACATAGCACTAAAGTGGAGTTGAATGAATGTATGTCTCATGTCATTTGTGCAGTTATTTATGCAAAACAGAGGTTCACAGAACTGCGTAGAATTTATCCACATAAGCATAAATAAGGTACAGACTAGTATATGTTAGTGACATTTATAGGTGATATGCCAGTTTGAATGCCACAACACAGATCAAAGAAAAAACAAGGAGCAAATTTATTTCAGCAGCATGAGTCCCTTTCAGTCAACACAGACACTGCAGTGTCATAGAAGATAATCTACAGGAAGTACACAGTGGTCTACATTAATGATGTAAGATATATATTAGCCATGGCAGACACTTGTGAATATCTCACTGTTAAATGCCTCCTGTAAAAGTATAGTGGGTAGGTTAAGACTGTGCATAACTGCTCATGTTACAGCATGTTGTATCTGTACCGTATTCCATTCACACACTTGTGCAGATGCAACCTTAGTGGGAATGGCAGCCCACTGACACACAACAGTCATCCCATCTCCATCAGGGTAACCATAGCTTTTTATAACAGGAGCTGAGTCCTTCTACACTAATGCACTTGCTCACATACAATTTTAGAAGGGGTTGGTAGCCCACTGACTCTGGAGACAGGCACAACCACACTTACACTCAGGCATCCCTAGGCTGTGGCAGAACATATGTAGTCACCACAATGTATCCATCCTGGGCTACCCAGTCATGTCATTTTGTGCTGTCCAGCTGTCACTGTGACATAGATACCTTCTGTGCATCCACACACGTCTTGTCTCCCCAGGTCTAAGCATATCTTCTAAAGGTGGTGAATAGCAAAGGTCAGACAAGTTTAACCCTACAAAGAATGACATCTTACTACAGGCACACAGGGCATGTGGATGATAACTCTTCAGGAGAGGGGATGCACCCTCCAGCCTCTTTGATACTCTATGGGGAAACGGTGGTACATGATTGTCAGTTCTGTGGGTGGGAGGACCTGCACAGTACATGACTGTTGCCAGTGTGAAAAGAAAATAATGCAATATGTCACACATAAAGCACACAACATAGTATGAAAGAAAACAGGGATAGAGATGGTCATCTGTCAAGAACAATACTCATTAAGAGCAAATTATTTCTGGCATCCATGTATGGTGATTTGGAGAGGCAGATATCTTACCTGGAGGTGTTGATGCAGGTTCTGTGAGTAAACAGATGTGCTTATGGAGGACCAGGTACATATCTACACTAAGGAGACACACTGTAACACTAAATACACCAATTCCATGTTAATTGTATTAACCAGTGATACTCTGTGGAGGAAACAGTGGTACATGATTGTCAGTTCTGTGGGTGGGAGGACCTGCACAGTACATGACTGTTGCCAGTGTGAAAACAAAATAATGCAATGGGTCACATATAAAGCACACAACATAGTAGCAGAGAAAACAGGGACAGAGCCTGGTCATCTGTCAAGAAGAATACTCACTGAGGGAAAATTATTTCTGGCATCCCTGTATGGTGATTTGGAAAGGCAGACATCTTACCTGAAGGTATTGATGCAGGTTCTGTAAGTAAACAGATGTGCTTACGGAGGACCGGGTACATTTCTATACTAAGGAGACACACTGTAACACTAAATACACCAATGCCATGGTAATTGCATTAACCACTGCCTCTGTCTTCCATAGATATAGCAGGAATACAGACTCAGGGTACTGCCAGCATATGTAGGTGTTTGATATTCGGCTATGGAAATTCAGCTATTACTAGCATGCACTCTAATGGGCATTCATGCTTCAAGAAGATAATTATCATACTGCATTTTTATGTAACTGTAGCCACAGTTGCATCACTGCTATGGTAACTGTAGAGTTTAGGTCAGGAAAACAAAATGAGAACAGTCCCCTGCTGGGTCAGATTGTGAAGTATGTACATCAAGTTACAGTCTCAGGATATATTGATACTTGTTGACCGAGGATGACACTGTAGCCACCCTCATACTCATCCTGTGGGCTGCACAGTATGGAGCCTAACCGAGTCGGGGATCTCCATTTTTAAAGGTGTCACAGCCAAGACCAATTATAGTGATGGGTTGGGAGGGGCAGATAGTACATTGCATCTGATGTATAGATACCCACTATATGGGAGGTTAGTAGTGCAACATCGCATTGTCCAGTATTACAGACAGCTTCTGACATGTAGGTGACCCTCACATTCATCCCACAGATGAGCAAGGTTGTTATCTGAGCATAATCCAGTCCAATACAATTGGGAATCAAGATAGTTGGCATTATGCATGACCTTCATGAGTTATTATAGTCCAGGGATGATGCTATGGTGCACCTTGTGCCTCTGTGATGGGACACACAACTTCAGTGGTCACCTCATGTGAATGCTGGTCAGTACTGCCATAGGTGCCCTTCACCTGTTCCTTTTCATCATGGCCATGTCAGTAACCATGGTGGATGCATTGGAAAATCATCACAAGGTACACAGCCTGTACTTGCTTTGGTTGTGATTACACCAGGCCCACAATATTGATGGAGTTGGCCACATTGTAAGGCCACTCAGGGAAAGCCACTGCAGGTACAACTCCTGTACCATTCCTATTCCTCCAGATCTGACAGATCAGTGCCCAGGAGGGTATAAAGATCTGCCATGCTTTTTCAGCCCTGGAGCCATGCTGCTCAGTCATATAGTTCCTCTATCACACATCCTCATTACAGTTGTCCCACTATATGGCCCTATAGTCTCACTACCACCAGCACCATCAGGGAGATCAGGTTTGAAATAGATAGCATCCATCCCTGTAACTCATATTGCTACCTCCGCTGACTTCTGGTTTCCCACCTCCTACAATATTAGATATTTATGTGCCCTTTGACAACTGTGCAAATGAAAATGGCTGCAAATCTCACAACCTTTCTTTCTGAGTTTTGTATGAGGAGATGTTTAATAAGTGTGTACAATTTATGACTTGCAGCACTTTGGGGAGGAATGTAGTATTTTATAAACACTTTATAAACCACTTATAGTGATATGTTGTGAAAGTAGATAAGTTCCTCAACATTTGGAAATAATGTATCAAGGAACAGCTTGAGTATTTACTGCTGAATGGTCTCTGTAGACACTATGGTAAGAGTTATACGTATCATTGTATCAGTAAGAAAAAGAAACTGATACAGTCCTTCAGTTCCAGTCATTGGGCCATATATGTTCACCAATGTCTATATAATGACTGTATCCATGCACAACTGGTCTCAGACCTATTAGCCTTACATCAAGTGGACCAGTGCTGTTTTCACACATCTGAGAGATTGCCAGTGGAGGTTATCAAATGACACTTAAATAAAGTCACTGCTGGTGTTAACAGACCTGCTTGCAATGTAACACATTTCAGTGTGCTGTTTGCCTTTATATTTAGAAGCAACCATATGCATCACTTCAGGCCTGATGACTGTAAATCATGACCTGCTTTCCCAACTTCATTTGGTGCTATGAATTGCTAGTTTGCAAAGCATGTTGTTTATTTGGAGAAGGAATGTACTGCATGCTTTGATAGTTGTCTACTGATATCCATGTGTGTGTGTGTGTGTGTGTGTGTGTGTGTGTGTGTGTGTGTGTGTGTGTGTGTGTGTGTGTGTATGTGTGTATACACATAGACTCCCTAGGCCGATTTTAGTTAGAATTGACTTGTATACTGACAAAACACTTTGGTCAATAATGCAAATGGTTGACAGTTTTAAGAATGGAAATGCATAGGACTGGGGAATATTCCCTTTTCCTGGATATTGTACTGTCTCAGAGTTAGACTATATAATTAGTAGGGGATGTGAGAGTGCAGGGTGATTGCCCCGCCCCCCCCCCCCGCAAAAACACATTTTTTTTTAGTTTGCATATCCCAAGGTGTATGTACAGAATCATGTTGATGTTTCTGATTCAATGTTACTGTGCTGATACCAGCCATGTCAATGAAATGTTTATCTCACACACACACACACACACACACACACACACACACACACACACACACACACACACACACACACACACACACACACATGTACAATAAACCAGCACCATGGTATGATAGAAAAAAATCTTTTAGTCTCTTGTGCAGTCATAAAATCAAGATAAATAAGTATCCCAAAATTGGTAGTTTTCTTTCTTTACAAGTTTTATAAATTCTTTCACATGCCATGGTGTGCATAACCCACATAACCTGCAGTATTTTATCCTGTGTACTATTCATATTATCTTTACACTTGTTTATATGCAGAATGCCTGAATGTCC
The DNA here is from genome assembly GCF_019279795.1 of Protopterus annectens. Classification (NCBI taxonomy): domain Eukaryota; kingdom Metazoa; phylum Chordata; order Ceratodontiformes; family Protopteridae; genus Protopterus; species Protopterus annectens. The sequence goes on along the minus strand of NC_056741.1, from coordinate 1,743,386,950 downwards.
TTTTCTGGGTTCACTAACTCTTCTTCCTAAAGTACTTTGCTACAGTTGCCAGTAACTTCACTGCACTATGAGCTCTCTTTTCAAGTGGAATTACTTTTTTTATCATTCCCCTTAAAGCTACTTTTTACCATACTCAGAATTATTTTGGTTTTATTTTGTTTGCTTTAAAATACAAGATTCTTGTTTATCCCTATCTTTGACACAGGTATTATCCTTGGTTCTATCTTCTTGGACCTCACTGATGCTGCTCTGTACAACTAAGGCATCTACACTGCCTAGAATATCTATGTTCCCAGTGTTAACCTGCTCTTCAGATATAAGTTACCGGTTTGCTCTGTTACATAATACAGGATTACTGTACACTTTGGTTTTCTCAGCATTCAGTTCCTGCATCCCGTCATTCTAATTATGACTTGCTGCACTAAGGAACATATATCCCTATGTATACAAATCATTCACCTTTCTATAGTTTGTGGCTTATTAGCAAATCTACTAGCACAGAATTTCTTTCTTCAGTAACCTCCCTCAATGCACTTTTGTCCTTACCTTAACTTAAGTAGATACCATCCATTCATTGCTTCATTACATTGCAGAGGGCAAAACAAACAAAAACATATCAGTTTTACATATGTTTGGTGCACAGATTCCTATTGCCTAGGGTCCTCCTACATTTTTATTTTCTGATTTACCTGGCTCAGAAATCTGATTTGTCCTACTTATCTCACCCTCTGTCCATACTGTTTTCCGAGAGTCCTCCTTCAAGTACCTTCATCCTACCTGTTTCAGTACAAACACTTCTTGCAAGTTTCAGTGCATGCATTTGTCTTGCACTGATTCTAACTTTAGAATTCCTCATTAGATCATTTACATTTCCCATACTGATGTGTGTTACAGCTTTGGTTTCCTGCTGCTCTGACACTTTGGTAAAGGATGAAAACCTTTTCATTCTGTAACCTCCATCAAATTAATTTTCTTTTAGTTCCAGTTTTTGCCTTATTTCATTTTTCCGCTTCTTTTTCTTGGGAACCTGATTAATGGAATTATCAACCCACTGCTGCAATGTTTTGGCTCAAAATGAGTCACGTTAAAGCTCCATTCAAGGTTATCATCCTATCTCTCAGTCTACAGTCTCTTTTTTCTGTTTCTCTTCATGCTGTTCCCCCTCTGTCTTAACATCATTCTTGCACTGTATTCTCCATCTCTAAGTTGCCTTCCTTTTAACCTGGGGTAAAAGAACATCACTGCCAGTCTTAGGCATAGGCCAACTAGGTGGTTGCCTATGGTACCATTCTAGCAGGGGAGCTTTTCAAGTATTTATTTGTATAGTTTTTGTAGTAAAGAAATGGTTTCTTTAAAATGTGCTGAATGAATACAGGAAAAATAGAACAAGAAAAACTGTGAGAAAAATGTTAATAAAGAGTAATTTGGATGGTGTAAGTAGACTGGGATAGGGACACCTGGTGGTGTGAGAGGATACTGTGGCGCCTTTTTCCCTAGGGCACCAGCTGACCAAAGGCTGGCCCTGACTGCTGCTTTAACTATAATAATGCAACTTCCTACTGTGTAAACTCTACTTCCTCAACACTCACTTCTTAATTAGAATTGCATAAAAATCTCTCCTCCTGAGGCTTTCTGTTCTGCCTTGACAGAAAGTACAGAATTCTTCCCTGGTTGCACATTTGTTTACTGCTTACATTTTTGTTTTAAAATATTTTCTGAGTAAGTGATTCCTTTCTTTTAGTCCCTCTAATCACTCCTGTACTCTGCCTTACAATACTTTCAAAACTCAATGATACTACTATTCCCTGTCCTGTAACATTATCAGTCAGTAATAAGACTTTATTCTTTGCATTGCAAAATTTCTAAACTACACTGGCTTAGTGCTTGAATACCTTCAGCCAGTTTTAGTCTTGTTCTTTCTTAGCAGGTTGTTTTAATTTAGTGTGCAAATCCTTTACGTTTGCAGTCAATATTTTTCTATTTTTGGGCTAACATTGAATACGAGTATCCATACTTTTAAAATCACTAACAAAAAGAAGGTTCTAGACCCTTTCGAGGTTTGTACTTACTTTTCTTGAGGAATCTAATCTGTGATTTTCTGCAGTGTGTTCGTTATTTGTCAATATATATCTGTTACTGAGTTATGTAGCTGTATCCCTGTTCTGCTTACTACACTGAAACTAAGAATGGGTGTTTCCAATAAAGTAATAGACTGTCTCCCCTTCTCATCTAAGTTATTAGGGTGTGGCCTTTAAGTACATCATATTTTTTCTGTACTAGTAAAGGCAAACATTTGCCTAAGTGTTTATAAAGGATTAAACAGTGTTTCTGCAGTGCTGGTCTCATCCTCTGTGCTAAGAATAGATACTTCTGAACTATAAATTAGCCTATTTACATTCTCAGAAACAGGCTTTCTTAACTGCTCCCAGTTTTTGATATGGGTGTGTAGGTCTGGCTGTATACAAACTTTTCCCAATGGATTCTTGTTTTCCTCTTCCTCAGTCTCGCACACATTTACAAATGAGTGAAAATGTCTTCCTACTTCTTTATTAAATTCTGTATCAGAAACCATAATGACAGATGTCAACATATTTTCAGAAATGGTTTGCTCGTCAGTATAACCCAATCTAAATTTTGTAACTGAATCATTAATACCCCACTTAAATTATTTCAGTTTTACCAAGACATTTTATGCGCACAAAAGTATTGCTCTTTCTTTGATGTAACCTTCCCTTCACTACATTCTACTCACTTTGTATATTTACAGATTTAATTTTGCATGCACATTTTTCACACAGTTTCACTACACGCTTTGTTACTGATTTGTAACAAACATTGTTTTACAGTGCAGCCTTGACCCAGTTCTTGTCACGCTCCTTTTGCTAGGCAGAAAACAATTTAACTCACTAGGTACTATATTACAGAATATTTTATATTGTTTGTACTTTGTGTAGTAAAATTTGTCAAGCTTACTAGTTCAACTATTCCAGGCCAAAGTATTTACCATTAGTTGTGAGCACATTAGTCACTGAATAATACTTTTTTCCTTAGTACTTTGTTGGTTTATGTTACTAAATGCCTGCAAAGTTCAAATCAGACTGAAATTATCTGTAATTGCTTATCTACTAATTGCAGGTGCACAGCAAAGGCATCAACTCCTTGCAAATTAAAAACTGTTTCAGCACTAAGTAGGAGCACACAGTTGCAAGGCTTGGTTTAACTTGGTATGACCAGTGATCCCTATGTTTCACCTGGAACAGAAAGGGATAATTCCATTTAAAAGCTAAGCCATGGTGTTGATGTAGCTAGAGGATGCTAAGGCATGGTGCAGGTGTACCGAAAGGGTGATTTAAAAATCCTCCACTTGGGAAGAAGGAAGAATGATGCCTTCTGAAGAGAAGAATTGAAGTATCTTGTCCAGTTTTTTTCCTTAGAATTGAGGAGTGTTAGGATTTACTTTAAAACTGAGGAAGGCTAGTTTCTGAGGAGACATTTGTGTGTAGGAATGGCTGGAGTATGTTTCTTGAAGAGGCTGCGACTGCTATATTCTGCTATTTATGAGCCTGAAAGGAGAAAGTCCTGTGTTTTGGAGTGAAAACCTGTTTATTATTTCTACTATTTCTGCTTAAACCTTCTATATATTGGGAAGAAGTCTGTTTAATCCAGTCTTCTTGAAAAAAGACTGAATTGTTTGAAGTCTAAGGTTTGTATTGTGCTTCGCTACAGAAACTGTGCTGTTTTCTTTTATGAATAAATTATGTAGTGAGCAAATGGAACTTGTCATAGCCTGTTCAGGAGTCAAAAGGGCATTGAATCAAATGTGCTCCTCCAAGTTTCCAGTTTAAACAACTCACAGCTATTTTTGGTCTTTGGTACAGTCTAATTGGGTTTGACTAGTTTCCCTTCAGTTGAAGTTAATATTTAATTTAAAAAATTCATATCTATGATTATTTCTTTTATTCACAATCCTGGGTTAGGATGCCTCAAAAAGCTACAATATATTGTAATGTGTGTATGTGTGTGTGTGTGTGTTTGTGTGTGAGAGAGTGTTCTGGGTGCATTACTGTTTAGAGGTTCAGAAGTTCATAGGTAAGTAGTAAACAATGAGTCTACAGGCTATTACAAGCCTAGCCAAAAAATCCTATTCAGAAGTTCACTTTAACCTCAAGAAGGGCAAGCCAAGTTTGACCACGGGAGAATTTGAGTCTGCTATCCAATCATCAAGGTTTATAATGAAGGTGGCAAGGGTGCTAGTCTGCTTGACATGTAGTGGAAGTTTGTTGCAGAGGTGAGGGATACATTTGAAATAAGGCCTATAAGAATTAGATAGTTTCTTTCTCTTGCTATATAATTGATTGTATGGGTGCAGGGTTTGTTTTAAAATTTTCATTATATGTGGTGCTAATAGGGACTGCCTTATCAGTACAGCCATATAAGCTGAAGTAGAAGTCAGAGGTGTAGGCAACATCTGTAGCAATGGGATCCAAAGGAGGAGGACTACAACTGAGTTTATTTATGCTCTTAAGTAGATGAAGAAGTTAAGGTTTTCTTTTGAGGAGTCCTTAAACAGAGCAGAAAGTACCACAAATTTTAAAGGAAAAGGTCACTAATTTATGGTCTGATATACCAAACAGGATGATACACATGGAGATATGCAAGAAGTGGCCACATTTGGGAGGACTGGATCAAGAATATTGAGGCCACTAGTAGAACTATTAACTATTTGTAAAAAACGAGTTTGCTAATGTCAGCAAAGCATTGGGCATGGTGGCCATTAGCAGTGTAGTTTAGCAAGTTTCTTGCTGGAAAAGTGATGGGTTTACTAAGGATTTTAGCAAATGTGTTTTAAGATTATCTATCATGCTCAGAAGAAGACATAGTGGGTGTCCTTTAGTACCTATGAAGTGCTAATTAATATTGTTAGTGGTGATTTGGGCATCTAGAAATTCAAAAGTGGTGTCCAGAGGAATCTGTCTTGAGGTGATGATATCCTTGAAAATACTGATATTCCCTCATAGCTGCAAGTAGGACTGACGATTTGATAGGCACTGTATTCTGAGAATAGAGAGAGGGCTTTCATTGCACTTAAGCCATGCTTCTGTAATTCTACATATACAAATATGTTTGAAATGCAAGAGATCCTTTTTGTTTAGACTTATTTAGTAGAGACACATTAATGTGTTCCAGATTATGTGTTCCAGATTAGAATTTCCTGGACTGGAAAGTCCATTAGATGAACTCTGTGTAAAATGGCTCTATGGGGGGGGGGGGGCAAAGGCTTTATACAGAATGCAAAAGCCTTCATAAGAAAGGTGCAGACCATCCCTGGCAATGCAGGAAGACTTGTCAGTCATCTCATTCAAAGCTGATGCATACTGATTCCTCTAGAATGCCAGCAGCTACGTAGCCAATTATTAAAGCCAGTTATCTCGTCTTTAACTTTTGACATATCTCTGGGTGAAAGCAAAATACCACTGAAGGCCAGTGTCTTTTCTAACTAAGACGCATGCATATCAAGTTCAGTCTTATCTTTCTGCATGCCCCTCTGGGTAGAGCGCCTTGAATCATTTAACCACTACTGAACCACTCTCAGGTGATAATTGTATTTGTCAGAATGGAAACATATAAGAGCCCCTGTCATCTGCACTTTTTCTGGAACTTAAATCTTTGCATCTGCTGAATATCTCTTATATGTTGTCAGTGTGTTAGTACAACTTGCATTGTCATAGGGGCTGTACTTTGTGTATGAGGGCACACTTTGGAAAAGATGGAAGAGGCCAGTATTTTCTTTTTTATTTTTTAAGCATCTTTTCATTTTCTTTGAATTTCTTGTGAACTTTGAGGGTCAGGAGTGTGTGGGTCAGAACTCCCATGTCCTGGGGTGGTGGGGGCTTTTTTAAGATTTAAAAATAGGTATATATCTTTTAGCCAAGTTTCAATAGCAGTAAAACAAATTCTGGGTGCTTTCCTGCAGTGCTGGTAATGACAAGGCATCACTTATAAGAAATAAGTCATCAGCATATTAAGCTATGCTAACAAGGTGGGTGGTGGTATGGAGTTTGTTTATGAATTGTTGAGTAAGAGGGGGTTTGATACTGATCATGTGGACCACCGACAGTGACTGGAATGAAAGATGCAGGATAGCTTACATCAAGTAAGTCTGACGTAAGTCAAAAAGCTATGGATCCATGAGAGAGAGAGGGCTGGGTGAGGCTGAGGGAAGAAAGCTCAGTAAGAAGATGTTGATGGAATGTGATGTCAAATACTTATGATAAAGCTAAGAATAGTGAAGTTACCAGGCTGCCATCATTCCTATGTTGGTTTATGATATTGGTGAAGTTGAGGAGAGTAGTGGTAGTGCTATGGTGAGGTCTGAAACCAGGACTGGTTTTTGGAGAGAGGGTCTATAGAGTTAATGTACTACATATGTTGTGAGTGGATGCATTTTTTTCTAGTATTTAAAAAAAAGGGGGTAGGATGGCAATATGCTTATAAGTGGAAATGTTTGTTAATGTGCAACTTTTGGGAGTAGTATTATATAGATTTTTTCCCAGATGGGGCATATTTCTTAAATATGGATCAGATTATTAGAAAGCCATGAATCAGCTGCTATTTTTAGGAATTCTGCTGGAAGATGTCAGCAGCTAAAGAGTTTGATTTTTGTTTCAGTAGAGGTTTTATTACAGCTGAGCTACAGACTAGATGGAAAGAGAATGAATGTGATTATCTGGGACAGGATCATGGGAGAGAGATGTGTGACTTGCTACTACAATTAATCAGAGACAGTACTGTCTTTATAAAGTTAGAGATTTTGAAATGAGAAGTAGAGACTGTAATGGCTTTACCAGGATGCACATGTTTAGTGATGACCAAAAAGTCAAGTGATATATTTTTTATGTCTGTCTTGGAGGATGGTAGAATAAGTTTGTTTATGCATTTAATGCAGTCCATAGCAAGATTTCTGCAATGCCTAACTGTATTTATGTATTTATTTATTTATTTATATTCTGTTTTTATGTCAGTCTCTCCAGGCTTTGTCTCACAGAAGCATGACATATATTTTAGTTTCTTTAGTTAGCCATGGTGCAGGGTTTAATTTAACTCTTTTTAATTCTTATGGGGGTTGGGTTGTTATAAATATTTAGAAAAGTGTTTTAAAGTGTGAGAGAGCAACATCAAGTGCCATGGATTTTAATATGTTCTAGTTACACTGTGCCATAGTACTGATAAAGGTGTCTGTTATTTTGTGGTACTTGGTTATAAACTATGTTTTTGGTTTGGATACTGTAGTTTCTGACTGCATAGGTGGGAAGGTGGTCACTTACTGTGTCTGGCAGACATACAAATATTTGCATTGTGCTTGGTTTGTTGGTAAGGATCTATTATGAAGTCAAGTGTCTGTCAGACTTTTTAATGCGTCTCATCGTGTAGATGATTAGCTGTGTAAAATCATATAAGTTAACAACTTAGCACCTATCTGGTGTGCAATGTCACACCTCTAGCTGCCTACACACATCTTGCTTCCAGAGCATTTTCTGAAAAAATAAACTTAAAAAAGCATAAGATAAACAAATGTAAATATTTTGTGAACAATAAACTATTAAAACTGTACAAATAGCAATGCTATCAGTAAGAAGTATTATTTGCAGTGATAATAGTGCATTTATAGTCTTTTCCATAAATACTGTAAAATAGGGTCTTTATTAGTTCGACAAAATGCCATTTTAGCAAACACCTAATCAGTGAGACCAAGTAAGTGAAAATCCTTTCAGTGATTCATTGAATTTACCAAGGACAAAGAAGTAGTTGGCCAACTACACAACTTTGTCCTTTTCTCAACTGTAGTGCAATCTTGGAGTTGATGCGGTGGTGGTGCTGCGGTAGCGTTGTCGCCTCACACTTAGACGTTGCACGTTCGACTCTCAGTTAGAGCGTCTTCTGTGTGTCGACATGCATGAATGGGCATTCTTTCATTGAAGGTTGTGCGTTAGGCCTGACAAGCCAGCACGTAAAAATCTACTGCCAATCATTAGCAGACTGGAGTTCCGCTGTGGCGACCCCTAACCGGGAAAAGCCAAAAAGCAGTTAGTGCAATCTTGGAGTTGGTATATATATATATATATATATATATATATATATATATATATATATATATATATAGTTGGGGGGGGGAGTGAAGTCCCCACTTGAGTGGGTTCAATTTGCTTAGATGTTGGTCCGTTGTGCTGTAGAGCAAGTATTATTTGCCCTTGGTAAATTCAGTGAATCGCTGAAATGATTTTAGCTGAATCGGTGTCACTGATTAGGTGTTTGCTGAAATGGCATTTTGGTGAACTAATATAGACCCGTAAAATATTATAATGCACACAAACCCCACATTGCTTTTCTTCTCAACTTTCACAAATAGATTTTTATATCTTGAAAACTATACAACCAAGACATATATCTATTTTTACAGATAATGGCAACACCACCAACACGTTTGTTTTTTTCTGTTAAGCCTGAGTATATTAAGTCCTGAGTGGATGATTTTATTACTGAATATATCTTTATTTAACCAGGTTTCACTATCAACAGCATATCAGAGGAGTGAATAGCTAGGTATGTATGAACGTCTTGGATTTCTTTGTGTTCACCTATTCCAAACGTCTTGTCTAATATTTAGCACATTCAAAACATCCTTTTTCCCTCCAGTGCTGCTCTCAACTTTATCCAGTTCTTCTGAGAAATCTTTCTGACAGTACCACTAAGCAAATATTTAGCAATATCCCCACCTTCATTCATCCCATCAGTCTCCTCATCTTCACCTGTCAGTTGTGACACCCTATCTCTATACCTTCCCAAACTATTGTACTACTAACAAATGAAAGGTAGAAATGAAGTAACATGGAGAATGTGGGAATTGGGGGTAGAGAGTGAGAAGTGGGGGTAGGGTAGGAGAGTTAAGTGAAACAGACTTTAGCAGGACTTAGCTGACTTCGGAGGCCCTTTACTTCAGAAAGCAATCTGTTTATAGCTGTTGCTGAGCTATTAGCATAGAAACACAAAATCAAACTGTCTTTCTTTCAGTTACTTGAAGTAGAGACCAAGGAGCTGTGGGGAGAATGTCAATGTTTTTGACAAAAATTATCTGGCACTGCATTTGCTCTAAAAACAGTATTGCTACTAAAGTCAGATGGGCCCATGGTAAAATGAGTTAAGTTTCATGTCCTACTTACTTTTTTGCCTGGAATTCATTAGCCATAGCCCTAAATGCTGTGACTACATAATTTCAGAGGAAACAAAAAGAGTTAATAACCCACTAAAATACATGCATATTTACAAATGTTTCTGTCTGAACACTACAGCTTCTATAAGTTTTACTTTCAAAAATTCAGCCAGATTTTTCAGTCTTCACTTTGGTTCAAAATAAGGAATTATCTCCCTTTTCCATTCTTTTTCTTGCAGTATTTTATTGTACTGTCAGTAATAATATCAACTGGCCTCCTTTAACTTTACTATAATTAGCGGCAGAAGAACATAGATAACATATATTAAGTAGCCTGCTACAATATATATTGTTAAAATTTGTATCATATGTTTCAAATAATTTGTAGTTAAAGCTTCAAATTGTCTGACAATGTGACTGCTATGTAAAATACTAAATTATTTTCAATACAGTTAAAACAAATTATTCTACTGTACAAACAGTGGTTTGTATTATAACCCATATAATCTCAAGATACAAATTGTACATCCAAGATAATATCTGACAAGACACTTGTGTACTTACTGTAAGCAAATGTTTTGCCAATAATATGTGTCTCAGTTTTATTACAGTAACATCAATAATTTAAAGTGTATCTTACTTTGTAAGTGATGATATTGTGAATGGTAGTATGAGGTGTATGATTGTCAGTAATATACATGCTGTGACTATGTAGTGCCTCAGGTTGGGGCTGTAAAAAGCCCCAGGACCAGTCCACTTACTTGATTAACAACATTTAATAAATACATAAGCAATCAAATAAACAAACAACCAAACAAATAGAATGCCATGCCAGCCTTATTATTTAATTTAATTATCTCATTTGCAAAAACAGTAATACAAATGCTGGGAGGAGAGTGCAGGCAGCAGTAATATTTAAAGTATGTATTTGACAAATGGTATTCAGTGAGTCTCATTTCAACATTGCTGATAAGCAGTTTATTTTTAATTTTAGAAAGCTTATTCCATACTTTTAGTTGCTGAAGACATGGCTTTATTTGAAATAAATCAGTCAGAGATTCTGTGAAAGTGTAAACAATAGCTTACTGTATAATGTAATCAGGTAAATGCCTAGGTTATTCAAGAATTGCCTTTTTTGTTTTGAGAGCAATGACAAATAACAAATATAACAATACACAACTATATACAAACTACAAACATATTGTAATCTTGTATCACCAGTGATAGGTCATATGCTACAGAAATCTGTTAAAGTCCAGACTAGCTATTTAACAAAGATACTGTCAAAGCTGGTGATTCTATCATATCATACATTATTTCTCCACAGAGGATAATCTTTCCATTTGCAGTATAATAACAAAGCAAAAATTTGAAACTCTACTGAAAAAAAAGAAGAAATTTAATCTCTTTTATAAAAAAACTATATTAAACATTTACTGCAATCGTAAACCATGTTCTTTATAACCCAATCCCAGATTATTTATACCTGATGCCCCAAGATATAGCCAAGGAATACATTTCTGTTTAAACTTTTGCATACCCTTCCTAAAATGATTTGCATAACAATAGAGTATGTATCAGCTAGGGCAAGGACTTCTGCAATTGCAGCATTTAATGCACTTTTCCACCTTCTGGTGATTGCTTTCTTGGCCATGGTCATTATTATTAATACTAGCCCCCTTAACTTTCAGTCTATACCTTTAACTCCAGGTACTCCAAAGGACATTGATTCTTTATATATCTTAACTTTTTGTTCTGATACCATTTCTACAATATTGCTCAAGCCTCTTCTAATATAGTACTTTCCCAAAATATATGATTGCAACCTCCTTTTTATTCTCTTTTAAATCTCCAATATTCTGGACTTATTGCAGGAAACTTCCTATGTAATCTTGTGGAGGTATAAAATTATTTGTGTAAACATTTCCAAGCAAAGATTCTACATTTCCTGAATTTAACTGCTGATCTATTCAGCTGACATATTAATGTCCAATGTTCCTTCCCTATTTCTCCATCAAGATAATGACCCAAGTCGTTTCTGAACTTAGAGTTAATCTTTGTCTAGATCGTATAAAATTAGAGATTGATCCAATCTTAATGATGGTTCCACCCTTTATATTTTGATACAATTAATTATCCTTGGCCAATTGGAGTCCACATTAATCTATCTCCCTTCTTAACTTATTAACACCTATGTTGTGTGGAATGTCATACCTCTTACAGCCTATACATATCCTTGCATTCCAGAGCATTTTCTGAAAAATCTACTTAAAAATCATAAAATAACAAGGCTTTTCTACTGCGGGACATACTAAGTTCACAATCATAATGTAATTTTAGTAATAATTCCCTACCCTTTCTAATCCTGCCTATTATAAGCTAGTAAATCAAATAGTTAAAGAAGTTAGACCCAAGAAAGGTCTAAACACCATAAGGAAGTAAGGGAGTTAGCTGGAAGCATACAAAAAGGTGTTATAGGCTTGAATGAGTTAATGCTTAGAAATCCAAATATCCCCTCATTGGGATTAAATGCTTAATGGATATCTCTTTCCAAAAAAACTATTTTATCCTGCAGGAGAACCTAATCCCAGTGCTTTCTGTTTTATGTATCTTCCATCTATCAATCAGATTATGTAATATTTTGTCTTTTAGTCCACCTATTATCAACAGAATATCTTCCCTTCAATCATTCATCCAGACTGACTGACTCCAATAAAGTAAATGGGGAGGAATATGCCAGTGTAAGAATCCCACTCTATGGTCAAGCTCTAAACTTAGTTGTTTTCATTTCCATATGTCCCCTTCTATTTTCTTAATCAATTATATTTTCAATTTATCCCAGGAGCTTTCCTACTCTTTTGTCAACCAGACCCCTATATATTTCTGAGAATTATCTTTCCACCACTGATGATGCTGCTCCACTAACTGCAGTGGTCATTGAATATTTGCACTAGCTATACTAGTTTTATCCTTTTTACCTTGCTTCCAGAAAATCCTCCAAAGGTATACGACATATTAAGCAAATGGGGTAGGCCCTGTATTGGATTCACTAGGATTAATATAACATCAATTCCATTTAACTCCACTTTCAACTCCTTGGCCAGCTGTCCATAATTTCCCTATTACTGGTTGTTGCATCCAATGTGCAAGAGGCTCCAAATACAGGGCAAAAGTGGTAGGTGGGGGGCAAGATAAATCCCTAATAGATACCTCTCTCTAAATTTGATTTATTAGACATTCACACTCTGATAGATATTTATCAAGATTCAGGCTAATTGGACTGGGAATCACATTCTTCCTAAAGTTGCAAATATATAGTCCCGATCTACTGTATCAAATACTTTTTCTGCATCCAGTGACACTAAAGGTACCTTCTTCTTTCCTTCTTGCATATCCTTAACAATTATCCAAACTTTCATAACGTTGTCAAAACCTTGCCTATCTTCTACACACCCACATTGATTGTTATCCACTAAGGTTGTCACCACTGCAGCCAGTCATGCTGCAAGCATTAACATAAAGGCATTATAATCATGAATTATAAGGGATAACTTGGCTTATTGGATCATTATCCTCTTTGCAGATGACTACTATGACCCATTCCTTCCAAGAGGATGGCAGATATTCAGCTTCTATTATTTTATTAAATAAACTTGTCCATCCTTATATCAAATTTCCGTCTGCTAATTTCCTTATCTCCACTGAGATGTCATCTATCCTCAGTGATCAACCTCTTTTTGCTTAAAGTCATCTCCTGCTTTGTAATCCATGCCATGATTTTCCCCTTTTGTGCCAATTATATTGTCTTCACCACCAGATGACTTCAAAAAATATCCAATTATAATAGCCCCCTAAAATTTTCTCTGATATATAATTTCTCAATGTAGCTTCAAGAAACCTTTAAGATATTCCTTATTAAAGTTAGTGAATCCCGTCTTCTAATCTCAAAATTGGCAAACATTCCTCTCAAACACCATCTGCCTTAATCTTGTTGCTAGTGCCTTAACCAACCTAGGCAAGTTAGTGCCTGCATAACTCCCCCTAGGAGTCAATATCCTTTTATATCATTTTCTTCGAATCTCCTCCATTAAAGATCTAAGCTGGATGACTTCATCCTCTGATAAGATCTGTCTTCTCAGCTGTAAATATCAAATATTTTCTTACCTTTTTAGTCCTCTTTGTCCCTCAATCTAATTTACTGAAACTGCTTCTGAAGATCAGATTTAAGAGTATCTTTTAACTTTAATTGCTCCTTTAGGTGTAAAAGCAGCATCTATATTATAACATTGAATCTTTAGTTAATCGAATAACTAAAGCTCGATCTTGTAATATCGACAGCTAAAATTGTTGAACGGCTGATTCAACCAAGGGAAACACTTCCATTGGCCAAATCAAACAAAAACTTTACATCCAAAATCAGGTGAGAGCATTTATTCTTATTAACAGAGAGACATTTTTAACATTATGTGACTGTTTTTCAATGGAAATTTGAGAGAAAGAAGGACTGCAACCCATGGAGTCTTTATGTAATAAAAACATTTAGCGGGGGGATTCATGTAAAGTTGTGAACAGAGGTAGAAAGAGAGATTTTGAAAGGACATTTGAAAACCTCATGTAAAGAAGTGCTAGATATTGAAAATGTTTATGACAAAAGCAGTTTTTGGATGGGTGGCTGGGATTATAATATTCTGTTAAAAATAGAAAGAGAAAACAAATTATACATATACCAAACATGATAAATGTGGAGGGGAATAGGGATGTTGTAAAATACTGGGGACAACCCAAAACATGTTTTTTTTTTAAGAAAAGGACATTTGATAAGTAAGTATGACAAAAGAACATGTTATATTTGTGGGTAAATGGGACATGATGCAAAAATGAGAATTAAAATGTTATAAATGTAACAACATTGCACATTTATGGATGGATTGCAAAATGCAAATAACAATATGGGAAAAGAAAGAGAAGAAAGTTTATGAAGAGAAGAAATTTTAACAGTAGTAGAAATAGAAGAAAAATTAGATGAGAAAAATAATAAAAATCACATAAAATAAGGTTCTGAAATAAATGAAGAAGATGTAAATTGGGAGGTAGTAAAGAAAAAGAAGGAATTCTGTTAGCAAAAGGTTAAAAGACAATAAGAAAATTTGAAGGGATAAGTACAAAACAAAAAAGAAAGGGAATGGATAAAAATATATAGCTAATGTTTGGGGGATGGTAAAATGGTTAATGTGTTTGAGTTTTATATTTGGAAGGGAAATCGGATAGGTTTAGAATGGCCTGTTAAGAATGATAGCCTAGTAATTAGCTATAAGCTTATGGAAACATGAATAAAAGGAACAATGACAATTTTAGAGTGCTTTCTATAAATGTGAATAGTATTATAAATTTAGTAAGAAGAATCAGGATTTTGGACTGGTGTAATGAGTGTGATATATATGTAATTATGAAAAATAAAAGGCAGCTGTTGCAAGACAAAAGCGATGCTTGGTAGGTGGCAAATCCTTTATAATCAGAAAACTCCAAATCCAGAAAAATACAGACAATATTCATCCGAGATATATGTAATTATATTAGAAGATACAAGACTTTGAACAAGTGAAGAAAGATTACAAGCAGAGAAACTATGAGGAGGAGAGATAAGCTGGAATTTGGGAATTGAGAGATGTCCTGGAATAGCCATATTCTGTAGAAGTGCAGTAACAGTATTAGATGTAACTTTAGTAAAAATGGGAAGATTAACCACTGTATATTTAAAATGGAAAGAAGAAGCATATAGAATTATAACATTATATATTTATACTAATTGTAACAAAAGGGAAATCTTATTTCATCTGATGTTAAACTATGTAGTGATAAATCTGCATATTATAAGAGGAGACCTTAATTGTGTTTTAAAACGGAAGCATAAAATGAAATGAAATGATATAAAAAATGTTAGAAGGTAAAAGATGTGGTAAGTTAAAACTTTGGGGAAAAAGTATACAGACTTACAAAAAGGGTATGTATAGAACTGTAATAGATTATTTTATAGTATCAGAAGGTTTAGTTATAGGAGAAGGGGATGTAGTTGAAACAGGATTTTTGATCATCTTGCAATATGGCTAAAGATAAAGAAAAAAATGAATATGTAAAAATAGGCAAAGAAATAAAAAGTACAATCGAGAAAGCATGGGATAAAGGAGGAAAAAGTGATTAGTAATACAGTTATAGAAAGATCATATTACTATGAGAACATTTATAAAAATGGTCTGAACGGTGGATGATATTTAAGGGAAAATATAAAAAAAATGTTTCTTTTACATTGCCAATATGATATGAGAAAAGTAGGGAAAGAAAATTTAAAAGAACATATAACAATGTATTGGAAGATTTAGAACACAATAATAGAAAGTACTTTGACAAAGAAAAATAATTATATGAAAGAAATCAAGAAAAATGCAGGAATTATTACAAAAGCAAGATATTTTTTACAAGGAAATAGAGAGTTACTTAAGATGATTAGTAAATGAATATGGTAATGTAATGAGATAAATAAAAGATGTAAAAGGAGAAATAGAAAACTCAGGAAAAGATCATGAATAGTGTAGTACAATATGTACAAGAACTGTTTAAAGAAATAAGGTAGTGGAAAATCATAGAAAGCAAAAATGTTGGCAGAAAAAGAGAATAAAGAGTTGGATAAGGAGATATCTTTAAATGAGTTAGATAAAGTATTAGGGGAAGTAGATTTAGCTGAAGGACCAGATGGTGGAATAAGGCATGAAACATATAAATATTTAAGGGATTGGAAATATATATATATATATATATATATATATATATATATATATATATATATATTTTTTTTTTTTTAAGATTTTGAATGAATGGTTAAATTAAGCTTTTATGTAGAAAGAATTATTTAGTGGAATACTTAAATTCATATCAAAGAAGGGAGATAAAAGACAATTAAAAAACTGGAGACTAATAGCATTGAATAAAAATTATTATAATGAAATGATTATAAGATCTTTATGAAAATAATACAAAAGAGATTTGAAACTAAAATTGAAAATATTATGGAAGATATTATATATGGTATAAAGGGGAGTGGTTGTCAATAATTATTAGTGATAGAGAAACTGTGGATGATATTATCAAAAGAAAAGAAGTGAAAATCATGATAGGAGACCTTAACAAGGCATTTGATGCAATTGAACATGGAATCTTATGAGTAATAATGAAAGAATGTTATATAAGTGAGAAATTTAGAAATTATGTATGCCAGCATATAGTAATAATAAAGTAAACATACTTGTAAATCACTGGTTAAGCCAAGAGGTATGTCTAAAGAGTGTTGTAAGAGAGAGATGCCCAATAAGTTGTATACTCTTTGCAATAGTTATGAATGTGACAGTATGCAAAGTAAATTACAAAATGAAGGAGGTGAGGTACATAGCACTTAAAGAGTTAAGAATTCCAGTTTTGTTAACACATGCAGATGACATTATGATAATTGCAAAACAATTGGATAAAAGAAGTACTAATTTGCTCAAATGAGTATCTAGAGATGACAAAGTAATAATTTGGAGAAACGAGTGTCTAGAAGTGATGGGAATGGCTTTAAATAAAGAGAAAAGAAAAGGTTTATACGATATAATAAAGATAACTGCTATATATTTTACAATGAATGAAATTTCTGTGTTAAGTATAACATTTGGAAATAAAGATATAAGTAGAATTCGATGGGAAACAACAATAGAAGAAATAAAACAAACCTGCCTTTTCTGGAGAACATATACATTATCATTAAGAAAAAAAGACTTATTTGCTAAATTCAGTATTTATGGGAATATAGCATACTATACTTAGCAAGTGTATTAAAGTTGCCAACAGTATTTGAAAAGGAATTATTGCAGAAAATAGTTTTATTTGTATGAGGTTCTAGATTAAACTCAGTAGAAAGAGGAGTTTTGTATATAAATAAAGAGGAAGGAGGTTTAGGGTCAATTAACCCAATGGTATATGTTGTTTTATTAACTAAGTATTAAAGTAGATAATTGAAAAAAATGAGAGATTAGTAGTAAAAATGTATAAATAAAAGTATGATAAATTTTGGGGCATTATAAAAAAGAGTGAAAGAGAAAAACATGTATAGATGAAGAAATACAATGTCACCAAAAAAATATTTTTTGTGAAAAATAAAAATTGATGACATAGAAGAAGACAGAAATATATGATATAAAAATATAATGACAAAACATTATTATGTAAAACCATGGGAAAATCTAACAGATGAAAAAATTAAAGATATAAAAATAACAAGTAAATGGTGTAATTAGAAAGTAAAATGTCAAGATTTTTTTTTTGTGGAGACTTGTAATATATAAATTACCAGTAAAAGAAATGATGCCATATAAAAAAGAGATAGAATATGTTTACATTGTCAAGAAGAAGAAACTGTTGAGCATGTGTTTTTGAAACATAAAATAATAAACTATTTATAGCAAAAACTATGGAAATATTTTTTTCAAAAATATAAAAGAAGTAGATGAAATAAATGTGCATAAATGAAATATGGATATTATAAGAATAGAAGTAAAGAATAGATAAAAAAAATATTTTATCTTATAAGAGTTATATGGAATGAAAGAATAAATGAAATTGTATTTAATGGTAGATGGATTTTGGAAAGAATATTAGCCCATTACAGCCAACTGACTCCTCCACATGCTTCTGCATTTACATCATACTGATGACTATAGGCATCAAAAATTGCTTGTTTATACTTGCATTAATAATTCCAAAACCATTTTATATAAAAGTACTGAAAGAATTTGTTTTATGTTTATGTTGATTATTTTTAATAGAATTTATATTATGTTATTTAATATTTTTATTACTATTAAAGTTAAATGTGTTGGTGATAGGTTAGGCACTGTCACATGATTTTTCTGATGTATGTATACATTTGGCTTTCATTTCTTAATTAGAAGTTCTGATGAAATCCTGTTTTGCTTGGGACAAAAGCGCTCAACTTCTTTTTAATAAGTATTTAATAACTGGATGGACTTAAATTGTTTTATTTTTATTTACCCTGGTCTTGTGTAATTTTTTCTGCCTGGAACATTATATGACCTTGATTTTCATTCGGATTTGTTTTTTTGTTTTTTTATGGAGGTTCCCACATATGGCTCATGACTGAAATATTTCATTTTAAAGCTTATACAACTGAAAACACAACTGTATTAATATTTGATTTCTGTCTAGTGCAGGAGAAAGAGATATTAATTGTTGTTCATCTAATATTATTAATATTGTCATACATTTCATGTTTTTTCTAAATATCTTGACAGCCAAGTAGAATAGATATAATTGCTTGGCCTCATATGAAGGCTCTCAGCTGGATGAACAAAATGCTGATGACAGTATGTGTATAACTTGAGTTTTGGTTGAGATACTGTAAACTGTTTACAAAATATTATAAATGTAACGATTACTGTGACCTATTAAGACCTAGAACCAAATGAATTCTGCCACTATAAAAATGGATTGTGCTGAAGAGTTTGAAATTTAGACTTTTCTGGTAATCTTTATGGTTCTAAAGATATGAACATTTGTTTGAAATCTGAGGTCATAATTTTATTCTATCAAAAAATTTAGACTCTGCCCATTGGAAGTTTCACTGCAAACTTTCAGAGTTCCATGGGAGGGAATTAGTTAAGTAAAATCAGATGGTGGTTATAAAAAAGGGATTAGGGTCTAATAGGGATACAATTTTATTATGATTGTAAAGGAAATTATGAATATGCATAAACTGATTTGCATATCTATATAGTTGTACATTTGTAAACACTTGTAAATATGTAAAATTTTGTAAATAGGAGTGCTTTTTGTATATAAATAAAGGACCCCTACTCTTTTTGCTGGGTGCCATGGGATCTTTTACATCCACCTAATCTCCCACCAACTCAAGCAGATGGTGCCTGGATTTAATTTCTTATCCAATGGATTGCACATTCAGGAATGCAGCATCCCTCCCATGCTGCACTGCAGTGTCAGCATTCAATCTATCTGGTGAAGAAATAGAATCTGCAGTCTTCTGAGTATGTTACCTGTTAAGCCACTGGACACTACACGTATGTTGGGATTGGTCTTCCTGGTCCACTAAAATCACCTTGACCTACTCCAGCCTCCAATGTGGCCACTTGGCTTTTAAGATTTCATTCTCTTGTACTATTTGTTGAATGGCTTCAGATTTCTTTTTGACCACTTCAAAGATTTCAGTGGGAGTCTGATCATTGTCTGAGACATAATTCAACAATTCTGTGATCATTTTTTCATTTCTATAAATATATTTTTTGCTGTTATCTCTTTCGCTTTTGTTTCAGAGTCACTGATGGTCTCCACATAGGTGGTCATTCTCGTCTGTGATGCTGCCATAATTTCTGTCTTGTTATCCAGTTTAGCAGAGCTCTTTTTAATTGTCTTTTTCATCATAAAGTACCAACCAGTGCTAAGTGATTACAAATTTACTAGGTCAGCAAGGATTTCTAAAAATATTTTTAGAATTGTGGAGAGCAGCAGGGAACCAACCTTACCTACTTCTCGTCATACCAGAAGTTTAGGGTTGCTTTTCTGAGGAAAGGCATTGAGTAGTATTGTATTATTTCATAGGTGAAAGTAGTAGGCCCTATGCGCTTTCTTCTTTCTGCTGTGGGTACTCTCATTTTACATCTATTACATCAACACAATTTTACATTTTTTAGTACTTTGAGTTCTTATATAAACCATATTTTCTTTGGCTGGTATGTTCAGTTTTTGTTTTATAAAATAAATGTTCTTTTTTGTAAAGATATAGACCTACTTCAAGGCATTTGCTGTTAAATGAAGCAGTGTACATTTACTCAATGCAAATATGCTTAAAACCATGTGAAGTGAAATAAGCTGATGCGAGAATGCAGAAGGCATACTACATGTCTGTATTTTCTCAAGGAAATGCCATTTTCAGATCTAAAGCTTTCTAAGTTGAATATATTTGACTTTCAGCTATTTTCACCTTCAGTTCACAATTTATAGGGAATGTGAGTGTACTGGTTAGACAGAGCCATAGCAAAGGAGGCAAGCAGTACAAGCAGTTGCAGACCACAATCATTAATTTAATATAAGTGCTGATTGTTTCCTGATCTGTCACCGAAGGAAAAGTTGTGGTAATAATATATCAGTAAAACATTTAGCTAGCTGCATTCATGACTGTGACTGCTTATATGACATTCAAAGTTTCTTATACATACTGTACCAAGCAGCTGTTATAAATATGTGCTTCTAAATAGATAACCCTGTCACTATGTTAACCATCTAAGATTTATATGTGAGCATAACTGTTATCGCTCTGTTAGTATTGATATACTACTAGATACCTTCCCCACTCAATTTGGCTAGTTGAAGGAATACATCAGAGGGGCTTTAATTGACTAAGGGTTCTGGAAACCTACTATTCGTAGCTAGGATATTCATACTTCTTAACATAACTAGCGCTGTGCACGTGGAACGCTATAAGCGTCCCAGTCGCCTTGTTCTGCTAATGGCATACTTTATTAGGATGAAACTGTTTTATCACTGAACTTTTTATATTAATTCTACATCTAATACTGAATTTACTTAGCCTAGATCACCCTTAGTAATGCCCTTTGACTTTACATGTTTTTGTCTTTTTCTGTCGTATCCGTTAACCTCTTTTTAAATAAAACAGATCTTCCTTTCCAGCTTAAACAGAGTTAGCGTTGTTTCTGCTGGAGCTGTTGTAAGTGGCTTACCTGTATTATATTCCATTACATTTACTTGCCCCTGAAGCGACTCTATTATTACCGAGCACTATCTCTGCCTCTACAAGCAGAATATTGTGCCTTAGGCATTACCCAGTTTCTGCTCTAGAAACACTCCTAGGGAATTATACATAGCATCTAAACGACTACTTCCATAGTGTTTAAAAGTACCATACCCTCTAAAACATAGATAGCGACATGCAAGTTGGCTGCTGTATGACTTATTACTGCCTTATACTGATGAGCACAATTTCAGACACAGTTTACTTTAGATAATATCCAACTGTTAACCCTCTGTTAAGACAAGTTGCCTGCTAAGAGAAGCTAACGCAGCTCGTTCCAACCTAGATATATGCATGTTTTTTAGTAAAGTTATTAGAATTATAGCTGTACCTGTGTTATTTATTGTACTCTTTAGATGATTTAAGACAATTTAAGTATTTTTATGTCTAGATAATTTAGACAAATCTGGGTATTTTAATGTTTATGTGTCAGCTACATGTAGTTGTAGCTGTATACCTGTTTTCTTATGCCTTCTAATCCTAGTATTATCTATCTCACTATCTTCTCTCATCCCACTTTTACCAGCCTGGTGAACCAGTACATTCCTGTACCTAATACCTGAATTCAACCTCCTGGAAGTCTTTGGAAACTTTTCCGAACTAATGAATTTCCCACCAGCTCCCTGAGAGGCCAGCTTATTAAGACAGTGAAAGTATGTGCTGCTCTAGATACTAGAACTTTGCACCAATATTTCTGGTCTATGAACCCTGCTATGCTAGGCAAGTTTCCCACTCAGGATAGCCAGCAGCCTACAACCTCCCCTCCAACTATCTTTTTCTGTCTTTTTACCAAACGCTCACATACAGCCTATACTCTTTGTTTTCAAAAGTAGCCCAACTCCCTCTCTCCTATTAGCCTGCTACCCTTGTATAAGAACGATTTGTTGCAATTAAGTTACCGGCAACTAGGTGGTGCCTTACCATTACCATTCTGTATCTCAATTCACTACAATTATCTCTTTACTCAGACCTCCTAACCCTGTTGCTTTTTCAGTTTCTTCTCTACATAGACGTTGTTTTCCACCTCCCACCTTTGTCCTAGAGTACACTTTTTCTACACTCGAACTCTCTGACATATATATGTTCCTTATACTAGCCTGTTAATTTACCTCTACTTACTTTCTCTCACTTTCAAACTTACCTGCTGAATTCTTCCTTTCTACTGATTGTCTTCTCTAGTAGTCCACTCTCTTGTCTCAACCCGCTCCGTTCGCCCTTCGGGCTCACTCCGCTCCCCTACCCTGCCCCTAATTTCCACCTGCCCCCAGTGCTCCTACATTTATACCGCTAGTAAACACACCCCTATCCTATACACTCCAATCAGATTGATAACATCATAAACTCATCCAAACCTCTTTATTGTACAACACACCCACTAATTAACTAATCTACCTCCTCCCCTATTTACTTAGTCATACTACTACTCCCCACCTGTACCTATAATCTACTTCTCATCCCTTTGCTCACCTCCCCAATCATTAAAATGTGTACAACTTTCATCCCTTCACAACTTAAACTACTTATCTGCTTATCACTTTTATCTTCTCTTGTAACTACTTACCTCTTAACATCCTATGAATACCCACTTAACTCTATGCTTCCTTTTCCCTCTAAATACACCTCTACATCTATATCACCTTTCTCTCCTACCTTCTTAAATCTCACCACTCAGCCTAACTACCTACTAGACAAATACCACAGACTAGCACACTTCAAGTTAAGCAAAATAAAAACTAGGAAACTATTTGACTGTTTTTACAACCTTCTCCAACCAAAATATTTTAAACTCCTCCACTCACTATTGGATGGAGATATTCATCCTAATCCTGGCCCACACCATACCAGTACCAATGCCTACATAAAACAAGACAAAACTTCTTCTCTGTCATCTTCCATACCTACCAACTCTCTCTCTATTGCCCATCTCAACATACAAAGTATTTGTAACAAAATTACTCAAGTCCATGCCCTTCTAGATGTCCATCAATTTGATATTTTATGCTTAACTGAAATGTGGCTTAAGCCTACCATTAAAGACAATGAAATCACTCCACCCGAGTATAACATCATTAGACTTGACTGCACTACCAAAAAGGGAGGAGGAGTAGCAATTCGCTATAAAACACAATTCCAAGTTAGTACTATAAATCTGACTTGTACCCTAGATAATAATGCCAAAGTAATCAGCTCCAAACTTCAAGTCAACACTAGTAAAGCCATAAATATCATTTGTGCATATCTCCCTCCAGGAAATAACATTAACACTTTCGAATGTATCCTTAGTTCACTCTCCACCAACCTCCCTCAAGAAACATTAGTCCTAGGTGACTTCAACATTGATTGGTATTCCTGTAACAATACAAACCCCACCTCCCATATAAACCTATATGGCTTCATACAACTCATTAATAGTCCTACTAGAACTAATAAAACCAAAAATAATGAAACCATCTTAGACTGGATCCTTACTAATACTCCCCAACAAACCTACCAATTAGATACCCTACCAGATGACCTACGCGACCACTCGCTAACATATGTCATTAGGCATAAAACCAACCTAATCTTACCTACTACCTACAGAACACTACGCTCAAAAAAGCAATTTAACATTGAACATTTTCAAACTGAGTTAAGACTATGTAATTGGTCCCCACTAAAATATCTCCCACTTAATGAAGCAGTAGATTACTTCAGTTCCACATTCTTATCTATCCTTGATCACCATGCCCCTAGTCATACTATTAGAACCAAAGCTAAAGTAGCTCCCTGGCTGACCAACAATACTAGGCAAAAATCATTCTCAGAAACAAATCTTGGGCTAAATGGTGTACCACAAAGAATCTAACTGACCGCCAATACTTCAAGGAGCTTAGAAACAGTACAAAAAAAAGCCATCCTGACAGACAAAATAACTATTACCTACAATTGCAACAAACCTCCAAAAATTAACCTAAAAAATTCTGGGCCAGTATTAATAATAGACTTTTATCCCCAGGTCAGTCTATCACACCAAACCATCAAGACTCTAACCCAGACAATCCCACACAAATAGCCAATAACTTTAATTCTTTCTTCACTAATACTATCCAAACTCTTGCTGGTCACCTATCCCCTGACACCTCTAAGCTACTCTTACCTACTGGTAATACTCCTCCTTCCCTTCACTTACAACCTGTATCTACCTCCTTTGTCTCATCACTGCTCCAAAAACTAAAACCTACCACCCCCTCTGCAGACAAACTTCCTGCAGAATTCTTGCAAATAGGAGCCAAAGCCACTGCCTAACCCATTTCTATTCTGATAAATAGATCTATCATGAAGGAATTTTCCCTTCTATCTGGAAGATATCTCACATCATCCCACTACACAAAGGGGGGAACTCTAATGACTTCTCAAACTTTCTCTCCATAGCACTTCTATCACCTCTAGCTAAAATTATGGAAAAATGTATCCATAAACAACTACTTAACCACCTTCTCCATAACAACCTACTTGCTAACTGTCAGCATGGATTCAAACCTTCCCACAGTACTACCACTGCTTTACTCTCCTTTACCAACTCCATCAACTACAACCACAACAACAATTGTCTATCATCTTCAGTCTTCATTGACTTATCTAAAGATTTCGACATGGTCAATCATAAACTTGTTCTGCACATACTAAAATCTCTCTCACTTGATACCCCTTCCTTAACTTCGTTTACATCTTACCTAGAAAACCGTCAGCAGGCAGTACTCTGGAAAAATTCACTATCTAATCTCCTTCCTACCTCTTTAGATGTACCTGAAGGCTCTATCCTAGGTCCCCTTCTATTTTCTATCTTTATTAATGACCTCCAATCAGCTATCCCTAACACTACCTGCATACAATATGCAGATGATTCTACTATAATCTGCAGTGCTACCTCTCAAACTGAACTCCAGTCTCTTACCCAAAAAGCCTTTACCACTGTTGAACAATAGTTCTCAGACCATTGCCTTCTCAACCTCAAGAAAACCAAACTGTTACTGTTCTCACCTACCCATAAATCTACCCCACTTAACTTCACTCTCACTTCCACTGATAGCACTCTCATTTCTCCAGATTCAACTACAAAATTACTAGGAATAACTGTTGACAATAATCTAAGCTTTGACTCTCACATCAACAACACAATAAAATTAGTTAACAAAAAAAATTGGATCCCTTTACAGAATTAAACCCTTCCTTACACCTGAAGCAAGAACCACCAGATCTCATCTTATCTCTACTCTTCTATATGCTTCCCCCATTTACACTAATCTCTCCAAAAACGACCTCAAGAAACTTGCTACATTTTACTATAATATTGCTAGATTTGCTACAGGATCCCAGTTTAGAACTCACCACTGCCTGAACCTAAGGCAACTAGGTTGGCTTGAACTTCCCAACAAACTAATACTTCAACAGCTCTTAATAGCTCACAAAATTCTATATCAACCAACTAAAATACCAATACTCTCTAACCTCATTTCACCATACAATAACATGAAACACCTACGTTCTTCAAACAAACTACTGATTTATACTCCCAAACCAAATAACTCTGCAGGTGACTGCCTCTTTTCCAACTCTGTTGGAAAAATGTGGAACAAACTACCCTCTGATATCTCATCTTTGTCTGCACTACCACTTTTTAAAAGACAACTGAAAATGCATCTCAATAATCACTGGCTTTGCTCCTGTACCAACCCAGATTAACTTTCCTTCTTTCTCTCTCTCTTTTCTTCTACCATAATTACTTTCATTCTCTTCTTCCTATATCCTTGATAGCTATCCCTTTACATAACATATATGTAGATAAATGTTATCTCATATATACTGTATGACCATTGTAAAAAAAAAAAAAAAAACTTTTTATTTCATTTTTTAAAACATTTTATTATTTCTCTTTTGTTTTTGCTCCTATCATATTTGTATATTACATATATTAACTAACTCTGTTTTGCCTATTGTATTGTATTGCCTATTGCTGTTTAAACTTATAATAACCATTGGAGCTTTTCTCCCTGGGCCTCTACTAAAAATGGACATATATCCAGTTGGACTAGCCCGGTCAACAAATGTAAAATAAATAAAATATAATGCTAATGTCCTATTTAATAATATAATCTCACTGAAAGCTGCAACTCCTTTGTGCAGGCTTAAACTGGTGCTTCCCACGGTCCTTCATTTCTCTATGAAAGTGTCCTTATAATTATGCAGTCTTTGCATTATAAAATACTGGACCAACCTTATAAAATGATGCATAATTATCAGCTACCACCCCCCCTCAGGTTATATCACTATGTCACCCTCTGAGACCTAAACTGGTCCATCATCCTCTTGAACGTCCTGTATGAAATACCCTTCTTAACTGAGATAAGCAAACTAGCACTTGTTGTTCCTCCAAAGCTAACCATTTTGTAGTGTGTTCTGCACACAATAAATCTGAGGAGTTTAATTGACTGCATGTTGTCTCTGAATTATGCAGCAGATGTCAACACAGCTTTCTCTTCAGACATTACTTAAGCTCTTACCCTATCTCCCAATGTCACTATGACTACCCTGCATACAGTTCTTCACATTTGTGAACCAAACTTCAACAGACATCTGCACATCAAATATAGCCAGTATCTAAAATAGCTTATGTGTTGACTAAGCCTCCATCATAAGGATTAAAATTCTCTTCCAGTCCTAACAAGCACCTTCTATGTACTAATCGACCTTTGTTTCATTCCCGTCTAAGTACTTTAGATCTCACCTCTCTCTATCCCTTTGCCGAAGCCTAATTATTCTTAACTTCAGTTTTCTGCTGGGTGTGTTGAAGTTCAAAATTACATTTTGCATATTAGGAAATTTATGCAATTTGTTGAAACACTTATAACATGTTATATGCATATTTTTCCTATTTTTCCTAATTTTGAGAGTATAATAAAATTATTTTGAACTGTATGCAGCTGTTTAATTTTTCACCAGAATGTCTGATTATTGGAATGTAATGAAGCATTCTTTGAAATGGATGCATTAGTTTGTGCCTCCACTAATACCCCCTAATATAGATAACATAAAGCACATTTGTTGCAATGATTTTCATTAAAATGTTCATGTATTATCATTAAAGTAACATTTGTTGTCCTTTAATTTGTATTGGAAATCTGGAACTGACGTTTATAACATAATGCTTATTGTCATAACTGCACTGTAATTTTCATAAGCAATTATCGCCTATAGTAAATTAATTGATTCTTTATTCTGTACTGTCATTTAACTTGTACTGCATCTTTTCTTCCTGCATTTCCACAGTCAACAAAAGCAAAATAAATAAAACAATTACAAATGCACATATGAACAGATCACACACCCGGACAGCTATGTATTTGTCTTTTCATTATGTGACAGAGCTTTAGTAAAATATTCACTGACTCTCTCATGCTCTCTTACATCTGGTTACTGTTATAACATGTCATTACATCTGGTTACTGTTATAACAAGTCATACATTGCCTACTGTCACTTTTAACTAAAGCTATACCTAGTTCATCTGATGCCCTGCAGATTCCCAAACTGATACCTCAAAGGGGAAGAGCAAAAGGAAAAAAAGCTCTTCATAAATTGAAAAGAAGGAAAAAAGCTCTTCCTCTGTTCTGCAACTATCTGTAGCTTTCTCTTTGTTACAGTTACTGACACATTCACCTCATACTAAGCACTTCAGTGCTTCATCCCAACTGGAAATGCAATGTTACCATTCATTTAAGAAGCCTCAATGTCTTGTGCATCAAAATAAGGCATTGCATATCTAAGCTCTAATGACTTTTGCTGTTTTTCTCTCCAATAACTTGAACATCATTCTTCATTAAATATCTTAATAGATCTGTGATTATAAAAGACTAAAACTATGATCAGCCATTCATAACACTCTTGTAAACTGTTTTATATTTGTTAGGGGTGTCACCTCATGGACTGTCTTGCCTTCCTTGAGTCTTGTGACATGCCAGTCTTTGTAAATATGAAGCCATAAAACTAAAATTAATGCTTGTCAAATTCATATTTTGTTCTTCTCAGTGTAATAAAAATTTAAATGAGTCACTTTCTTTCAGTTGTCATGCAGTCTCTCATCTCTTTTATATTCTGTAATGCCATCACTGAAATTCTTGGCATTTTTTTGATTTACTAGATATTTTGCTGACTCCTGCACTGAAAAATCTCAGCAGCAAACTTTATAGTAAACATTAATCATTTGTATCTTGAGTTGAGAAACATGGGATTTTTTTGCTGATAAAGTTGTGATGACTCTCCTACAAAGATGTAAGTCAACCCAAAGATGGCCTGGCATGAGGTCTAGCTTGCTGTATGCCATTGCTTCGTTAATGATGACTGCTGCATTTTATTTTATATAACTTTATTGGCTACTGTTTTGCCGACACAGGTACAGACTTAATCTGAACTTTTAGGTCCAAGTGGTACCTCTATGAATGAAGCCCATGGTGTAGGGAATTATACATATTTTAGTATACTAATCATCATAGTTTCTTTAGTTCTTTGTTGATGGTACTACTGACATAAAGACAATTATTTCATGATATTCATCTACAGGGGGCTCTTTGGGGTTGTGTACAGCTTGAATTAGTAATTCTTAAGCTTTTCAATGTCTTTTACATTCATTGAGCTGTTTACTTCAGCAATGTCTATTCAGTTAAGTTTCCTCTACAGCATTATATTCAGCATAGCTTTTACTGTGGAGCACAAAGTGTATTCCTTTACTCTGCAGGTCATTAAACATGACTTTTTGTACTGCTTTCACTCTCCTTTCAAGGCTTTCATCTGTGAAATATTTAACTGAAATAGTTTTGTAAGACTACATGCATATATCATGGTTTCAGACATCTTTTTTCTGGCATTTCTCTCCATTGAAAGTAATTTTCCCCACATATTCTGCTGGATTCACGATAGCTTGCACAGAGTCTATGAGTAGAGTAAGACTCCATGCAGCCATCATGTCCGACGAGCGATCCAGGAACAGCCTGTAGGGGCGTGTAAGAGAGCTCCTAAAACGTCTCCTACACAGACAGGGCTGGGATATGCAAATTACCTCACTTTCAGCTGAAAGGCATGCAAATGAGGTAAATTTGCGATCCAGGAAGCACAAACCTGTCCGAGTAGGAGACGTGTTAGCTGCAGAAATGTACTCAGTTGACAACTGAGTACCGTTCTTCAAATAGCACAATGGAGCCTTGTCAGCTCCAAATAAATGTTGCATATGGTTGAGGAAGCATGCCAATGGCCAAATAAATGGCCATTGGAAAGTTTCCCTGATGCAAAATTAAAATAAAAAGATTTTTTTTTTCGGCGCTTTCCAAATGTTTAAGCATAGCGCAGCGCCGCGCAAACTGGGTGCGCTATAAAAATCATAAAATAAGACAATAAAAGCCACAAACGTGGAATTTATGAAAATTGTTAAATGACAATGTAAGGGAATAGCAGGCTGAAGACAACATGGCCACTGAGTAGGGGTTGCTCAGGGGAGGAGCCCAGTCTAAGACATGTAACCAAGCATTAGTAGGCAATGCTATGTAAATGAGTGTTGGGATAGTGAATCACACTTTTACATAGCAAATGAGCACAGTCAGTGGAGTGTAGGAGTAAGATATGGGGAGGAACAGAGTAGGAGATAGGTGACATCACAAGGGGGTATGTATGAAAGTAGTGAAGCTCATTGGAGCACAGTGGAATGTGTTAGCTGTCAGTTAGACATCATGGAAAAAGGTGTGTCAACAGGTAGGCCAGGGAAAGCCAAGAAATGGAAGGTGTATACTGTGGATAACACCAAAGTTTCTTGCTGAGTGGGTATGTGCGTGTGTGCGCGCCTGTGAACTCAGTGCAGTTTGTTTCTCTCAAGAGACACTGCAACACTGAAGTAAGCTACTAGAAGTGAAAACTGAAAAAGCTACACTCAGACAAAAAATGCTAGGGGCTGCCATTGCTGTTATAAGGCAACATATGCAACATGCTGAGGGTGGTGACAATGCAAATGCTGCCGGACAACCCACAGTGAGGAGACGGAGAAGAGTGTACAGGCCCAGGGCCACCTACCAGGGGTTACATGAGCTGGAGATAGTGGAGCGCTATAGAGTGGACAGAGACCTCCTGCAGCAAATTGTTGAGCTGTGCAGGCCACGCCTCACACACAGAACCAACAGAGGGGAACCCATCCCAGTGGAAACCAAGGTATGTGTAGGCCTAAGAATACTAGCAACAGGTACCTTTCAGAGACCAACTGGTGATATGATGGGGATATCACAGGCATCAGCATCCTGGGTACTGCACCAGTTCCTGGATGCCATGTCAGCACATGTCAGTGATCATGTATATTTCCCCAATTCCCGTGAGGTATTGGCCAGCAATATGCATCTCTTTCAGCAAATAGCAGAATATCCTGAGGTAGTGGGTGCAATAGACTGCATGCATATATGCATCAAAGCACCAGCTGGTGAGCAGGGTAGGGCCTACATTAACCGTAAGGGCTTCCCCTCCATCAACTGCCAGGTCATGTGTGATGCCCAGGGCATAATAATGAATGTGTGTGCTGGCTGCCCAGGAAGCTACCATGATTCCCATATCTGGCATCTGACGCAGCTGTACCAGAGATTTGCCAATGGGGACATCCCACATGGTCACTTAGTTGGGGATGCTGGCTATGCACTAGAGCCGTGGTTGATGACACCCATCATTAATGTACACACACCTGAACAGGAACACCATAATGAGGCACACGCACAAACACGAAATGTAAGAGCATGTGTTTGGGTTGCTCAAGTCACAGTTCCGGTACCTGGACACATCTGGTGGAGCCTTGCAATACTCACCAAACACATGTACCCAAATTGTCATGGTATGTGCTATGCTACATAATATGATTCTGCAAAAACAGCTGCAGCAGGACCAGCATAGGCCTGGGCCAAACAGCCCCCCCACCAGTGCCAAGGCCATCACAGGCAGAGCGTGACTCAGAGGAGGAACAACCTGAGCCTGCCCCAGTAGGCAGAATTAGGTGTGCCCAGTATGCCATGGCCTTTGCAAAGAGGCAACGCATAGCACATATACTGGCTCAGTAGGAACCCTGGAAATGATACCTCTCTCTGACTCGCACATATAGTAAAAGGGATGCCTAACATGACACTACCTGTTTCCAAACATGTATAAGGAGTGCAGTATGTGTATCTGA
Organism: Protopterus annectens; assembly: GCF_019279795.1. NCBI lineage: Eukaryota > Metazoa > Chordata > Ceratodontiformes > Protopteridae > Protopterus > Protopterus annectens. The sequence continues at coordinate 1,743,355,646 of NC_056741.1, read as the reverse complement.
CATAGGCAGCCCTGCAGCACCACCTGAGGCATGATTGCCATGTGTTAAGCAATGTAAGGTAGTGCTAAACAGCATTTAACACCATGTAGTATATGCAAACTTGATGATTTTGAGTATCATCCTACCCTCACCAAACATGAGGCCACAATATGAAGACAAGATGATCAATTACAACAATTGGCTTAAGTATTGGTGTCAGTGAAAGGGGATACAATGCCTGTCAGCCTGGGATGACATGCTCGACAAGACATGCTGCTTTGCTAGGGATGGATTTCACCTATCACCTGTGGCCTTTTGGATATTGCCAAAGGCTCTTGTCACCCCCATAGTACCTTTTTTAGGTAAGGTTCAAAACACAAACCCACCTCCCTAGGTATCACAAGGGATAAGAAACTATAAGTAATGCTACTCATTGCCAGAAGTCTAAACTGCAAGATGCATGCACTCCAAACTCTCCTCAGCATGGAGAATGTTGATATCTGTGCAGTAACAGAAACCTGGTTCAAGGCTCCCAAGAGCACCCTAGCATTAACAGGTTACACCTCATACAATGCTTTACAGCTGTAAAACATGGAACAAACTACAATAGGAGGGTGAGTATCAATATTTGTCAAAGATACCCACACCCCCAGGTTGGTGGCACAGCATGAAGCATTGGAGACTATCCATGTGCAACTAACAGTGGCTAAAACCACCTTCCAGTTCATAGCCTGCTACAGACCACCCTCCTAAACCCAGGAACCACACTTGGCCGACTGGAGAACACATGAAAATATGACGGTCTCCCCAAACACCATTATATTGGGTGACGTCAACTACCCAAAAATAGACTGGAAGCATTACCCTAGCCCCAATATCCTAGCCCAAATGTTCCCAGAATTTATAAACCAAAATGCTATGGAACAACTTGCTACCACTCCCACAACAGGGGAAAACATACTGGACCTGATCAATACCAACATGGGGACTCTATGCCTAAGGCCAGAAGTGTACCCTCACTGGTAAGATCAGACCAGAAAGTAATCTCACTGGATATTCACATCCCGATCCCAGCCCATGGCCAGAAAAACACAGTGAAAATTATTCACTAAAGCAAATTTCACACTCCTCAAAACTGAGGTGGAATCCTTCACAGCCCCTGTGCCTGTGGAAAATATGGCCCAGACCTCATAACCCTTTATAAACGCATTCTATGAGCACCTTCAGGAATGCATGGATCATGCAATCCCAAATAAAACCAAGACCCAATCCTCCAAAGCCAGGCATCCTGTCCGGTGGACCCCAGCCATAAACAAACCATACAATACAAGGAGGAAGCTACTATATGATAGATCAAAATCTCAAAAAGGGAAGGCATCTCTGATCAGTATTATTGAAAAACTACGGCCACACATAAGATCATCTAAGGCCATCTTTGAGATAAAAATTGTACAGGACACCAAGGATAATCACAAGGCATTCTTTACTTATGGTAGGAACCTGTGTGGGAATCCCCTGATATGCTCAGAAGTAGTCCAAAATGACAAACAATACACCAACCCACAGACATTGCCAACATCTGAACTGACAGGTTCAGTGCAAACTCCCCCCCCCCACCAAAAGGGCAAATATCTATCCCAGCAGAGTGCTGGCCCCCTGACATCGCAGATGCTCAGGTAACAGCCAGCCTCTCCAAAGCAAAACACACAGCATCAATGGGATCAGATGGTGTCCTGGGCTGTGTCCAACATGAACCCCAAGAAGAATTGAACACAAACATAAAACCACTGTTCAATCTCAGCCTTACCACAGGATATGTACCCAAAGAGCAGTGTACAGCAACAGTGGTCCCTCTCCACAAAGGTGGTGCCTCAATGGATACTGCAAACTATCTCCCCAAAAGGCTGCCTAGCTTGGTCTGCAAAGCTATGGAAAGATCATCATGGACCTCAGAAATAAACATATTGGGGGCCTACATACACTGGATCCTACCCAGTTTGGCTTTGTTAAGGGCAGATCCTGCCTCTTAAACCTGATTGAGTCATTTGAAACAGTCACCAAGGCCATTGACGAGGGGAAGGTGGTCCACACAGCCTACCTGGACATCGCAAAAGCCTTCATTACAGTACCCCACTTGGCCATCATAGATAAGATCACCCAGCTTCAATATAAACCCCTATGTCACTAGATGGGTTGCAAACTGGCTCAAGGACAGAACCCACATGGTCAGAAATGCTGGAGCCATGTCAGACCCCAAACCAGCTGCAAGTGGCATCCCACAAGGCTCAGTCCTGGGACCTCCCTTGTTTGGTATATCTTTCTCAGAGGTACACACCAACACAGAAGGACTGTTGGTGAACAAGTTTGCAGATGACTGCAAACTGGGTGCCATAATTGACCCTCCAGCTGACACAAGCATTCTACAAAAGGGCCTCATATAAACAGACAACTGGTGCCAGAGCCATGTCCTCAAGCTAAATGCAAAACAGTGTATAGTCCTCCCCTTTGTCAAAAACTAAGTGCTTACAAATTACCACATAGGTGGTAACCCATTAAGTATGGAAGAAGTGATAAGGGACCTAGGGACCCAAGCTGATAGCAATCTCTCATTCGATAACCACCTGGCCAGTGTTTAGAAAAACATTTCATATAGCCCACCTAATCATGAAGGTATTCACATCTACATCAGGGGAGGTCATCGTGCCTCTTAACTCATCCCTCATCAGGCCCATAATTGAGTACAATGCCCCTTGTGGGATGTACCTTATCAGACATCTGCAGCAGCTGCAAAGACCACCAAAGTACCTCACCAGGAGGATCAAAGGGCTCAAACACATGCCATTTGCTGCCCGGTTAAAGAAACTGCAGCTCCACTCAGTGGCATACTGCCTGCCCAGAGGCACTCTGTGTCTGATATATAAAGCCATGTCCAACCTGGAATCAATGGACATGCTGCACCTCGGAAACTCAGAATCCCATCAAGCTACATGCTCAAGAGACCTGAACCTCAGGACTGAAATAAATAGGACATGCTGGATTGACAGATTCATAACCCAGAGGCTCCCCCCACTCTTGAGTAACCCCCCACTCCAGGTTAGCCAGAGTCCCTCATTGACTCTCTTCAAGAGGAATCTTGGTGAGTGGATGGGAGATTGTAGGTTTACCCTGGGTATCACTTCTATGTCACTGTTAGACAGAGGCACAGTATACTATCCTTGAAAAATGTCATGGCAACCTCCACTTAAAATGTGTGCTGAAAGCCAAACACACTCTGGCTAGGATTATAAATGCCCTAGGGCAGATAGCCTAGTATGAACCTATGAACAGAATCACACATACCAACTAGTACAACTGTGGTCAATGTGGTGTAATGTTTGGCAATGTCCACCCAAGTTGGTGAATACACAGCAATGTCAGACAAGCCTGGTTTAAGTAGGCCATAGCTGAACAAAATGCAACATGCTCATAGTTGCCCAACTGGCCCTTAACCAGTCAGGTCTGTCAATATAAACATTTAAAGCAGTGATGGGACTCAACCATGATACTATGCACCATAGTGAAAGTACTGAACCACTACACCATGACAGTATTGCAGTGTTCAGCCAGTATGAGAGAATGTTGCCAAGTCTTTGCAAACTATCACATGGAAACCCAGCAGGCACAGCATAATCCCTGTTGAGTTATGACACAAAGGAGTCTGGCAGTAAGAACACAACATGACTTCCAACATACACAGTATAAATGTCAATATTGGTCATGTTCAAACACAACCAGAAATGTAGTGGACTCCAGATCACAACATATGGAAAGGTCACACTGGGCATGCTCACACACTTGGATAAATGAGACATATGTCAGGCAACAAACCATGGAAAGCCTGAACTGGGCATGCTCACACACTTAGGCCATGTCTGAGTATAGCAGTCAGTCACACATATCTGGCAGTTGTATGTGTTAAGCCAGGAACCTCCCACGATCCAGCAATCTGCCCTGTGCACACAGTTAAATGACAACAGACACATATATTAATATACTGGAACCCTGTCATGATCAAACATGTTATGCAGATACACAATTTGTTCATAGAAACTGGGAAAGCTACGGCAATAAAGACCTGCAAACAGTAGTAGCAACAAATATTGTGCATCCCGAACATAAACATAGGTGCAGAGGTCAATACTAGGCTGTCTGCCCTAGGGAATTCATAAGCCTAGGCAGAGTGTATTTGGCGTCCACCTCCCCAGTAGACTAGCCTACTGTGCCACTGTAAAGTAGGTCATGGAAGGCACCCTTTAAGGCTAATTTGCTGTGCCTCTGTCAAGCTGGGACACAGTGGAGATCCCAGGGGTGAAATTGCAATTTCCCATCCATGCGGCTGTATTTTGCTGGAAGAGGGTTGGCGAGGGGCTATGTCTAACTTTAATTGGGATTCAATTCCAGAGTGAGTGGAGCCTCTGGGTAATAAATCTGTCCCTGCAGCATGTTGTATTTATTTTTGTGCTGAGGTTTAAGTCACTGGAGTGTGTAGCTCTAAGGGTCTTGGATGTTATGAGGTGGAGCATGTTCATTACTTCTGGGTTTGAAATGGCTGCATACGTCAGGCATAGATCACCTCTGAGTAGGCGTTAAGCAACTGAGTAGAGCTAGAGATCCTTTAGTTGAGCTGCATAGGACATCTGTGTGTAGCCCATGATCCTCTTGGGGAGGTACTGTTGTGTTCACTGTAGTTGCCGCAGGTGTTGGGTAAGGTACACCCCAAAAGGGGCATTGTAGACAAACATGGGCCTGATGAGTGACTAGTAGAGGGCCACAATGACCTTCCATGATTTACATGCAAACACCCATGTGATAAGGAGGGCTATATAAAGGTCTCTGCAATGACTCTGTCAATGTGATTAGCAAAGGAGAGGTTATGATCTATGTGGGTCTGTGGGATATTGCTCTGGTATGTAGTAGCTTCCTCCTTCTGTTGTACAGCTTATATATGGCTGGGGTCAATCAGACAGGTCTCCTGTTTTGGATGAGTCATGGTTTTATTTGGGATAGCATGATCAATGCATACCTGAAGGTGCTCATACAATGTGTTTGTAAAGGATTCTGCAGATTGGGCTGTATTATCCTCCAGCACGGGGCCTTTGAAGTATTCCACCCCAGTCTTCACAAGTGCAAAGTCTGCTTTTGAGAAATTCTTTACAGTGATTTCTTGGCTGAGGGTGGGGACGGGATATGGATGTCCAGGGAAAGTTGTTTATGGTCTGATCTTAACAATGACGGTTCTACCTCTGGTGTGGAACATAGAGTCCCCATGTTGGTGATAATCAGGTCCAATATGTATTCCCCCTTGTGGGTTTGGTGACTGGTTGTGCCATAGCACATAGATTCACAAATTATAGTGGCTGTAGGGTGAAGTTGTTGAGGGCCTGAGTAGTATCCCCAGTCAATATTTGTGTACCTGAAGTCAACCACTATAATGGTGTGTGTGTGAAGACCTGTATATCCTACACTGTTCCCAGGAAAGCCAAGTGTGGTTACTGGGTATGGGGGGGTGGTCTGAACTACACACCAAACCAAAAGGCAGTTTTGCACAATGGTAGTTGTATATGTATGGCATGTCATGCTTAATGCAGTGATACCAACCCAGAGGTGTGTGTATCTGTGATGTATATGGATACACCCCCTACTTGTTTTGTGTGTTACAAGTCCTGTGGTCACAAAGCATGCTATAGAACATAACCTGGCAGTGCCAGTGTGCGTATGTGACCCTGAACTAGGCGTCTGTTAATGCACAGATATCGTTAACCCCCATACTGAAGGATAGTTAAAGATGTACATTCTTCTTTGGAAAGACTGATGATGTCATCACCCTATAAATACAGAAGGAGAAGAAAAATCATCCAGTAATGCGAATAGCGTGATGCGCTAATGCGTCTTTCTCAAGTATCATAACATAGTTAAGTAGAGGTTTGAATCCTGCAAATGCTGTGTGTGTGTGGGTAGGGGGATTTGTATGTATGCAATTCTCTGTGAAAGAAATGGCCTTTTTGAAGACTGGGATAACACACTAAAAGATGTAAATTCCTCTCTGGAAAGACTGATGATGTCAGCACCCTATAAATACAGCAGAAGAAGGGAAATTATCCAGCAATGTGAATAGCGTGCTGTGCTAATGCATATCTCTCAAGTATCATAACATAGTTAAGTAGGGGTTTGAATCACTGCAAACACTGTGTGGGGAATGGGGAGGGAGGAGTGTATGTATGCAATTTTCTGTGAAAGAAATGGCCTTTTTGAAGACTGGGATAACACACTAAAAGATGTACATTCCTCTTTGGAAAAAGTGATGATGTCAGCACCCAATAAATACAGCAGGAGAAGGGAAATTATCCAGTAATGCAAATAGCATGCTGCGCTAATGCGTTTCTCTCAAGTATCATAACATAGTTAAGTAGGGGTTTGAATCCTACAAATGCCACGTGTGCATTTGTCACTCAGTTTGTCAATGTGTTGTGTGTTTTGCTTTTATTATTGTATGACATATTATTATAACAGTAATTTCAATGCACACATCAGGTATGTGTGTGTCACATACAGATATGTACCTGTGACCTTTAATAGTTCCTATGTGTGAAGCCTGCCCCATATGAATACAGTTGTTACCTTTGCCAGCATGTGCCGCAGCTTACCAGACCTTAGGCCATACATGTATGTTGGTGACAATGCAGACTACTTCAGTGATCTGTGTCCTAGGTCAACTATGTGACACACACCCATGAAAGCTTTGATAGATTAATGTGAGTGAGGGTTCATGTCTGGAGTATATGTCAGACATGTTAAAACACAGCAAAGTCTGTGAGTGATGGGCACCCAGTGTAGGTGTATGGCAACTGTTGCTGATATGCATACAGACACCTTCTTGCTTAGGTGATACACCAAGGGACTGCAGAATACCTTTGGAAATGTGAATATCACAGGAAAGACAAGATAACACTTGTCCACATGTGCACACCATTACCCGTTCTACATGATGGGTGCTACCACCTACATGGTACTGTTGGAATACTATGTTAACTACATGTCGATGCCAATGCCACACTTGCGTTACAGCAATACAGCATGGCTTGGAAAGCAGGTATCTGTCCATATGATACCCTTGTGGTGGTTACTTGTCATGTGTAGAATGCATTGTAGGCCACTGTATGTATTTGCAGTCGTGGATGGACATATCCATAGTGTGTTGGCATGTACGTGAGACTGCTATATGCCAAAGAGTATTGTTCCCAGGGATGTGTGTGGCTCAGTAAGAATATAGTGTAGTACTGCAGGGATATCACTGACACCAGGTTTTTACATCTGTGTATCAGTTGAGGAGACACCATGTCATGACCACTGAGTGTCAGGCTATGTAAGCTGTGTATACTACCAGAATGCAGACCATTGCCATTTGGAAACCGTATCACCCACAGCATACTGTCAAACCATGTCATGTTCCATGCTAACCATGTTCACAAATGTACACCTGCAACTCAGTGCTGCAAACATCACACATGTACTGTCCACACTCCAACACATGCAGGCACAGGTACACACAACAGCCATGTGGCATATGTGCAGACAGTACACTTTGGGAATTAACACTGGTGTATAAAAAACTGTAATGACAAACATAGGTAATGCATTATGCATGCTCGAATATACCCACAACAATATCATTACACTGTACCGTTAACAAGATGATAATATTACTACAGTGCTATGTAGTCACCCTGTGCATCAGCACCATGCTACCCTGCTCCTGCGTCAATGTTACAGATGGCAGGAGGTGGCACAGTTTCATCATATGCACAGGGTGTGTACTTGGTTTGCCAGAGTCTGCCATTGACACATCCAATTGACATGTATGTGTGTGTGTCTGTTAGTGAGGGACAACAGTACAACATGGGGCAATGCTGCAATGTGTGTGTATGTGTTAGCCCTAGGTGTTAGCATTATGTGTGTGTGTATGCATGCACACAGTTCCACCATGTGGCTGCCATATACGGGTGTTTGTGGGCAGCTGCAGACTGTACCTGTCAGGTCATACAGATCACTGTCTCTGGTCACGGACACGGTACCTGTGCCTGGTATGGGTGCTACGGACAGTATCAGGTACTAAGCCAGACTGGGTACTGTCATCAAAAGCAGTGGGTTGTTGACTGGACACATGTCCCTGCTGGGACTGTCCAGAGCCACGTGCATGTGGTCTTCTCGGACCATCTAATGACAGCACAGACCCAGCATTGCTGGGGCTGGTACTGGCACTATGGGAGTGGCTGCGGGTTTGTTGTCATCCATGATGACTGCCAGCTGATAATGTTGCTGACATACGTCCACGTTGGCACCTCAACCGTCCTGCACTGTCCTGGCTCCTGGACATGTAGTTGTGGAAGAGATCTAATGTGTCCCCCCAACGTCTATCAATGACCTTGTTAATGTTACGGATGGCAGACGCAACATCATGCATAGTGTCATTCATAGCAGTGCAATGTGCTCTAAGCTCCCTCAGACCCTGTCTAGTGTACCGTTCCATACGTGCCTGTGCCTGCATTACAGCCCGCAACATAGCTGAGGTTGAAAGACCTCTGTGGGCACGTCTGACAGGGGCAGTACGACCACAGATGCTCCCACAAGAACCCCTGGACATCTGCCTGTGTGGTACTATGTCAGGAATCTGGCCATGGCTGCTGTGAGGGGATGCGTGTGCCAATGATACCACACTACCCTGGTCAATGCCCACTGTATGCTGTCCCTCAGCTAAGGACATTGTTGACAATGGATGTATAGGCAGGACAACTGTGCACATTAATGGGGTTGACTGCTGTGTAGTGTCAATTGACTGACAAACGACAGACCCTGTCACACCTCCCTGTGCCATTACACATGTATCATCATAATCACTATCCCCAGCAGTTGCTTCAGGTTCCCTGCTGCACTCCACCAGAGCAACATCAGAACCCGTGAGAGGAAGATAGGAAACACAGTTTACAAATGTGTACACAATATTACCACACAGGCGCACAGCGCACATGCACACATGCACACATGCACACATGCACACATGCACACATGTGCATATGCATACATGCACACATGCACACAGGCGCACATGCACACATGCATTCAGGCGCACATGCACACAGGTGCACAGACGCACAAGCACACAAGCACACAGGCACACAGGCACACAAGCACACAGGCACACTCCTCAGTACAGCAGATACAAAAACAGACACACCTGCAATCCAACACATACACAATACTGTTTTAGGGTGGGTGACAGTATCACAAGGAAAAAAATCACTGCACACGTGTCAGCATGCAGATTATGTGTTGCACAGGAACATGCAGTGCAAGTGTAGACAGCCCTTGTTAATAACAGTATACGTGTACTTGATGCTTGTGTGTAGTTGTTCAGTGATTGTCTCCACCCTGGGACACAATGTGTACAAGGACATAACAATGTTGTGCAAGTGTTACAAGCTGTGGGTGCATATATTTGCACACACACACACACACACACACACACACACACACACACACACACACACACACACACACACACACACACAACACATAATGGTGCTACGCAATGACTGCTATGTGTACTTTTGTGGTCGGCGGAACTGGATGTGGTGTAGTAACGTGAGCCATAATCAACATGCTTCTTGTGGTCAGTCAACAATAATAATGTGTGCCAGACAGGCAGCTAGCATGCTGTACCTGACATGCAGTAACATGACTACATCCACAATTACACAACCACTTGTTACATGGGTTTGTAAGGTGGCCAACAGTGAGCATTGCCTAACATGAACATGAATGTATTATTTGTTCAAGACTGTTGCACAAAGACATGATAGGCCTCTACCCCTCAGGTATATTATGTGTGCTGCGTAGATGATAGGTGGGATACTGAAGGGTGGCCATACAGCAGGTGTCATAATTAGATATGTCTAACAGGCTAAGGTGTAGTGTGTATGCCAAACATGTGTGTGTGTTGTGTACATGTGTATCAGGTATGCCTATACAATGTCCAGTACTGTGTTGCCACACATGTGTCATGCTCTGTGTATTGCATGTGAGTGAGGCAGCTATTGAGAATAATGGGATATGCATAGTCTCACAGCAAATATGCACAGCATGCATTATGCATAGGTGTGTTACATGTGCATAGACTACACCTCCATATGACATGCGCATGTCATTAGCAATAGTATTGTTATTACACACTCACCAGCATGGATTGGATGCCTTGCTGTCACTCCAGAGGAACCTGCAAAAATATGAGAGTGATTGCCAGTGGCCACAACTGTGCCATTGATACTGTGAGTATGATAAAGTACAGTAGTACAACAGGTGGCTTTCACAGGTGTACAGATTATGCTTAGAATATCAATCTTGCAGAAGAATAGGCAGGTTAACAGCTACACAAACAGTACACATCTCACATATGCATAAACTACCAGTACAGAGAACAGTCAACTACAGATATGGCATGTTACCTGCACGCTCCATTTCAACATGCTGGGTCGCTCTGGCCTCCATGATGACACATGTCTGTGGATGTTGCTGTTGTTGGCCTGGAGCCAGAACACTTAGGAGGTGCTCCTCCACACTGGTAAGGGGTGGTGGATAGGTACCCCACCACCTGTGGCAAGCTGTTGTCTGTGGATATCAGATGCACGCTGCCAGACATGTCTAATTAAATCACTGCAGTGATGGCCTACTTGCTCATATGTCCAGTTATGCATGCCTATGTCATTTACCCGACGGAAAAGATCTTGCCACAGTGCAGCCCTCTCATGCTGGTTCTGGCTGCTCCTGGAAAACAGCACACAGTAATTCTGCATCAGGCTCTGGTGGATCTCCTGATCCTCTGCTGCTCTATAAGGTGGGGTTCGCTGATGCACCATCACCCTGGAAGGAAAAGAAAAATATGAGAGGAAGTCATGTGGCACACTTAATATTCTAATGTATTGATATCACTTAACTGCCATATATAGCATCTGTCTGTCTATCAGGGGATACACATGTTCGATACCACATATCAGTGCTCAGCCCACAACTGCCTGACAGTGCCTGCCACACTCCATACAACAAACTAGTATACACAAGCACTCAGCACACTGTGTGGGATACAGTGCACAACCTCACACTGGGGGTATGTATCAAGCTGATGGATGAAGAATATTGTCATCCCGTGCAATGAATGCAATGCACATTTACAGTTTCAACGGTAATCCACCCTAGTCTTTGATGCCATACTCCTACCTGACACATGTGCACAGTTGTTACTATAGCCAGCTTACTGCTCTCACAGAGTATACATGCTGCCAGGTACACACACATACCCTGTAACACACATGTGATTGCGGCCATGGTACAGGCATCATTACACACACATTACACATACATACAATACACAAATGTATGACAACACAGATGAGCATTAACTGTGTACCTTATAGTACTGTGTGGTCCTACTTACAGATACCTATGCATGAGGTATGTAATATGTGCAGACTACAGGAAACACCCCAGACAGTGTTACCAGGGAATGTTAACATACACCATACTGTAGTGTTTAGGCCTACAACATCAGTTCATATGTGAGCTGGATTCAACAGCAGTACTACTTACTGAACATACATGTATTGCTTCTGCCTACGATGGGGCACCGCAGTCATACACAGGGAAGTACGGCACAACATATGCCAATCTACTATGTTTGCATCCCGATAACTGACACATCTTTCTCTGGCCTCGCACCAAGGACACCAACTACCATGATAGACACAAACTCACACTAAGCTATCACACCTTTACAAACCTTGCACACAATCAGTGTCACACTCATTCAACGTCACATAGCTGGTATTGCACTGAGTACATGTGTGTGTGCATTGTGTCATAGGTAGGTACTATGCTATTGGCCCTGGGCCTAGGGCAGCCTAGCCATATGCTACCCTGCCCTTTGGGACACATGTAATGTGATTTTACCTGCTCCTGTGAAACAGTTACACAGAGGTGACTCACAGGGCATATTACCTATCTCCATAACATTCATCAGGGGTATGTATGACATCTACTAATAAGGAGCCTTTTATTTGTTAATGCTGGGTGGTTTACTCCAGGGTATGGCATATTTGTGTATAGAAACCTGTACCTCCAGCATGTGCTGTTTAGTGCGATGACAAGGATTAGGGCCCTAGGTCATGTAGGCTGGACAGATTGTGAGGTGTTGCCATGGTGGTTGGCCAACTGGTATGGGTGTGACATAACTGTGTATGTCCAGCAGTGGTAACCTCTGTGTAGGAAGTATGCAATGCACTCTAGCTGTGGTTTTGAGAGTCAGTCTGCATAGGGAATGTGTTTGAGGGCATTATCAGTCTTTGTTAGGTATGTCTGTGGCCTTTCCACTTGCTGTAGTTCTCATGGGAGGTGCATACTGCATAGGACATTGTGAGGTGTAGAGGGGTACACTGACTTACATTTCCCTAGCTGACACACCTTTTGTGATGACACGTACCATGTACAGGGATTACAAGACTAGTGTGCCACTGTAGATATCAAAGTGGAGGCTATTGTACACCTGTGTCCCATGTTCCCTTCTGACACCTCCAGTGGTAGACGGGCAGCCACCTATGTGGTAGTTAGTGGGTAACCTGTTTTGGAATGGGGTATGGTACTGCAGTATCAACACTGGTGTTCAGTCCATGCCTTGGTCACCAGGCACCTGTTGCAGTACATCTGCCCCCATGTCCCCCTCTCTCACTCTCTCTTTATATATATATATATATATATATATATATATATATTATTTATTTATTTATTTATTTATCATTTGTTGACCGGGAAAGTCCAACTAGGTTCCACAGAGCCTGTTTTCAGTGGAGGCCCGGGGAGAAATGCTCCAGATGCATGTCTTTGAAATGTGGGAGGAAACCGGAGTACCCGGAGGAAACCCACGCGAACACAGGGAGAACATGCAAACTCCACACAGAAGGCACCCCAGCCAAGAATCGAACCGGAGAACCTCTTGCTGTGAGGTGACAATGTTAACCACTGCACCACTGCGCCGCCCGAATATATATATACCCATATATATATAAATATATATATATACACATATACATTTACATATAAATATATATATATATATATATATATATATATATATATATAGATATATATATATATATATATATATATATATACATATATCATTATATACATATATATATACACACCCCTTTATATAACTATATATATATATATATATATATATATATATATATATATATATATATATATATATATATATATATATATGGGTCTACTTTAAATAACCGAACCGACACGCAGAGGACCGAGACGAAAGGACCGAAAAGCAAGTTGATCGAAAAGGTGATTTGCCGACAGCCAAAAGACCAACAAGGGCAATGTGTGAGCGCGACACGGTAAGTGTGCGATAGTGACGGATTTAGGAGCGGTCAGGTAAGTGTGCGATATTGAGGGATTTTGGGTTAGGGTGTGGGAAAGGTGAGTGTGCGGTAGTGTCGGAGTTAGGGATTTTGGGTTAGGGTGTGGGAAAGGTGACTGTGCGGTAGTGTCGGAGTTAGGGTTCGGGTAAGGTAAGTGTGTGATAGTGACGGACTGTAGTTTAGGGACGGGTTAAGTGAGTTAGGTTTAGAGTGCGGGTAGGGTGAGTGTGCAATAGTGACGGGCTTTATGTTTTAGGGTGGGTTAAGTGAGTTAGGGTTAGGGTGCAGGTTGGTTAAGTGTGCGATAGTGACAGTCTTTAGGTTTAGGGGTGGGTTAAGTGAGTTAGGGTTAGGGTGCGGGTAGGGTAAGTGTGCGGTAGTGTCGGACCTTAGGGTTAGGGTTTGGGTTAAGGTTAGTGGATATGTCATTGTGTGTAATGTGTAGTTTACGCTTTTGTGTCGGTGTAATGGTGTTCGGTTTTGTGAGTTGTCGGTGTTGTGTGTTTTCGGTTATTTGGGGTCAGTGTTTTGTGTGTCTGTGAAGTGTCGGTTCGGTTATTTAAAGTAGACCCATATATATATATATATATATATATATATATATATATATATATATATATATATATACATATATATATATATATATATATATATATACATATCTATAGACATTCATATCTATCTGTATATATGTATGTATCTACATATATATCTATATATGTATGTATCTATTATATCTATATGTATATACATCTTCTATCTATCTATATATTTCTATCTATCTGTACATACCTCTCTATCTATGTATGTATATATATATATATATATATATATATATATATACATATATATATGGATATGTAGATATATATATATATATATATATATATATATATCTATATGTAGATATATATATATATATATATATATATATATATATATCGATATATGTGTGTATATATATATATATATATATATATATATATATATATATATATATATATGCATGTATATATATGTATATATATATATATATATATATATATATATATATATATATATATATATATATATGTATACACACACACACACATTTCTAAACATCCATTGCTGTACATATACATGCACATGTAGGCACATAGACTGCCCACCTTTCATGGTGGGAATATCACTTCTGAAACAGTTGTGAGACATACCATTCTGTAATGATATTGCACAGTGTTGTGCATAATGCATTATGCTGTCCTCAGGCCATATAGCTGTAGCAGGCCTCACTGGCTCAGTCCCATAGAAGTTCACCACCGCATGACATATACCTGCACTGCATGCTGTTTTTAATGCCACACACTACAACCTACATTGATATGTGCACATAGCAACCTTCAACTACATATGTATGTCCAGCCTTCACTAACAGTTGCAATATGTCCCTTGCCCTATGCACATCTGCATATACATATAGATACAGACTGCTAACACATATAGAGGGTTCACAGTATGTAGATTATTAGATTATGTAGTTTACATTACCTTTGTCTCTGACAGCTTTTTTCTGCTGGCTTGCTGGCTTGCTGGCTTGCTTTCTGTCTTGCTGTCTTGCTAGCTGGCTTGCTTGCTGCCTTGCTTTCTGGCTTGCTTGCTGGCTTGCTTGCTTACTTGCTTTTTATTTTTTTTTGTCTCTGTCTCTATCTATCTATCTATCTATCTATCTATCTATCTATCTATCTCTCTCCCTCCAGTTGCTACAATGATATTATTGCATGTGTGGACTGGCAGTACAGGCTGCTTTTGTAGGTATCTGCACATGTGCATGTGATGGCCTCTGCACCAATTGGTGGCCAGCATTTAGTAATTGCATGCAGCCTGCTGTGTGGTAATTGCAGTTCTCACTGTGATTTCAGGACACTGCTATAAAATGATAGGTTAGGAAGGCGTAGGCCTTTCAGTTTTGCAAGGTGGGGACCATGCTGGTTTGCTGTGGACACTGTTGTGTGAGTCAGAAGGTTGGTATTTCTCTCATATCTAACGCTGTGTTGTAACCACTGAAATGCATGTTGTACTGAAACCTGACTGTTGCTTCTTCCAGTTCACTCTTCTCAGTGTGTATGTTAACTCACACCTGCTAATGCTAACACTGTTTACATGGGAGTATGTACTTACCTGTGGGATTTGAGGATTAACTGGCATACAGCAGTAGTTCTTGCAATGTGTTGCTATGGCTTTTGTATTTTCCCATTACATTCACTCCTTGAATGCCTGATATTTGTCTTTACTGGAATGTGTTGCTATGGCTTTCCTATTTTCCATTTACATTCACTCCTTGTAATGCATGAGATATTTCTTTCAGCACTAAGTTTTTATATGTTTGCTGTGGCTTGGTGGCACTTCATGCATTTTGATGAGCCCAAGGTCTGGGGTTTGACACTTACAGGGGTATTTTATTTTAAGCAGGAAGTCAGTGGGGACACCAGCTAGGGATGTGCAGGCTGGGTGTAGGGAAGGTCCATAGCTGCACATTTCTTTAACTGCAATAGCTGTACATATGTTTGACATTTGCTGTGACATTTAAAACCTTCCACCCCTGAGAGAGGAGTGAGGACAACTAAGTATATTGTACTAACAATTATGAATATCAGGCACATGCAGTGCTTGTGAACTGCTATACTGTCATTAGTATGTTAGATGGCTACATCCTTTGATATTTCTGTGTTGTACTCCTACATAAGGGCATGCTTGTGGAAGTAATTCTACAGCTATTCGTAGAGTATATAACAGCAGACAGGCTGATATGCCTGTGTGTTTCTGACATTTGCAGGCCTCAGATATTCTCAGGTATATATTTGACCAGCCTCAGGGAAAGGTACATATCAGTGGGATACACCAGTGATATATTTTAGATATTCTGCAGTTGTGACTGTGGGGTATTTTGAGCATATGTATTACTACACCATTTCTGACATGCAAATAGTGTCTATTTTAACTTATTGACAGTTACCATTATGTGGGATTCCCCACCTTTCTGCCTACTGTTAGTACATTTCACAGGGAGCCAGTGGGGTACAGGAAACAGTTGTTTGCAAATCAGGGACATCCCTGTAAATCAGTCACAGTTGGGAGGTCTGGCCTCTTACCTATTCAAATATGACAGTGTTTATCCTGCTCTGATACTGTATGGGGTTTTTAAGGTGCTACTGTAAAATTATTACCTACTAGCATGGCAGTTTCTCTTCTCACACTAATGTAATGCAATTTCACAAGAATTGCCAGTAAAGATACACAGAACAAGCTTTGTGTAATGGCCTTCCTATTTTCCCTTTACATTCACTACTTGTATTTCATGATATATTTCTTTCAGCACCAAGTTCTTGTATATTTGCTGTGGCTCAGTGGTAATTCATGCAGGCTAGTATTTCCAAGGTCTGGGGTTCAAGACTGACAGGGGTATTTTATTTTGCTGATGAGCAGACTACAGGCCTTGTCATACAGAGTGACTAAGGCACTTTTAAGCAGTTGTAAGCGGGCTTGCGTGAGTTTGCGTGATGCTTAGCTACGCTTATCTATGCTTAGCTAAGCGCACACAAGCGCACACCTGCTGACTACTGCTTAAAAGAGCTTACTCCTGCTAACACCCGCGCTATTTTCTTTTAAAGAAAAGAAAATGGGGAAATAGGAAAGTGGTGAAAAAGGGGGCACAAAGAGGGTAGGACAGTAGGAAAACAAGCTCGGGATGTGCAGGAAGGATGTAGAGAAGGTCCATAGCTGCCCATTTCTTTATTAGCAACAGCTGTGCATATGTTTGAAATTTGGTGTGAAATTTGAAACCTTCCACCCCTGAGAGATGGGTGAGGACAGCAAAATATGTTGTACTGCCAATTAGAATTATCAGTTTGCATGTCCAGCGGATGTGTGCAAATTGGGCAGCTATGTATGGGGCGTAATTTTTTTGTGGGAACAGAATGCCCTTTTTTTATTTTTTTTTTCAGGTGAGAGTGGAATGTGAGGTACAGGAAGTAGGTATATTTGGGGAGGTAGGTTGGGGAGGTTAACAGACAAGACAAACAAGACGCATACAGGGGTGGAGTATGACACATGTGGGGTGTAAACACAATTGAAGGGGAAGGATGTTTGGATATCGCGAGCCCATGAGCCCACAGATGGCAACAGTGGAACTGAGATCCCCACCCATGGGCAGTTACCACTGCGCCTTCACAGCCCAGGCCAGGGCTGTGCTGGGGTCTGGATAGATGGGCAGGCACACCCGTGAGTTGTGCCACTCTCGCTTCGAGCTGGCGTAGGGGATCAGTCACAGAATGCATGATCTCACTACGCACCACAGACCGGACCCTATGGAGGGTGAGTGGAGGCTCTCCTCCGGCCATGCTTGCAGAGGGGGGGATGAGCCCCATCCCTGCAGCGCTTCCACCCGAAGGTGGCACAGGGCCACCGGAGGAGGAGGTCCCGGCCTGGGCACTGGTTCCAGGTGCACTCGCCAGCTGAGGTGGAGAGGTGGGTCTGCTGGAACCCGCCTTCCCTGTTGTCCTATGTTTAGCAGTATTTTATGGCATTTTGGGTTAGTAACAAACAACACCATTCAAAATTAGTTGTAACAGCATGCATCAGTATTTCCATTAACCAAACACCCATGAATTCTGAACATTGAGCAGCAAGCATAACACATGCATATTTAGAACAACAGTGCACATTCCAACAGCATGCAGGGTTGATTGGTGGCAACAGGCCATCAGGTTTGGATATGTGAACATGACACATGCATCAACGTACATGCAGATATGTATGAACAAACAGGACAAATGTCCAGGGGAATTAATTGTGAATACACATACCCAGTTTGATGTGGAATGGCATAATTTGTGAAAATAGGGTAGGGTGGAGAAATATTACATTAACAACTTACACTACCTATACATATACTGTACATTCCTAGTAGATGCAGATATATATCCCCTACATGTATTAGTACAGTTTCCTGTATGTAACCTTAGGAATGTTGGTGATGGGGATGTTACTGCTACATTAATATACATTCCATTTAGCAGTAGAGACACAAAATACCTAGTGGCTCCGATTCTTTAGTATTTGGCCACTGTTTACTGTTTTCCGGTCCTCCCGACCTTATTGTGTAGTGCGTTATTAACGCATTTCTACAGCTGCTAGCACTTACTATGTCGCTTATGCTGTAAAGACCTTAAAAAACCTAGTGGCTTCTAGATTTCTATTAGAATTCATCTGAATATATGTTTTCAGGTCATCCTGACCTTACTGAATAGTGCGCATTAGCGTACCTATACAGTCGCTAGTACTTACTCACTCGCTAGTGCTGAAGTGATGTGAAACATCTAGTGGCTCCTAGATGCTTTAGATTTCTCCCAAGAGTTGCTATTTTTCAGGTCTCCTGACCTCATTGTGCACAGTAACCTTATTCATATGAATGCATTATAGTATATGGTATTTTGTGTAGTGTGATTGATGTAAGTGTTCTCCTCACAGTTAACAGGAACATTGTATTTGTGTATAGAATAACAGATCGAGTTATATTATACAGTTAGATCTCCTTGAGTTAACAATGACATTGTGTGTGCAGAGAATAATCATATCCATATGAATGCATTGTAGTTTAACTTATTTTATATAGAGTGATTGATACAAATGTTCTCCTTGAGCTAACAAGGGCATTGTATTTCATTTTGTATAGAGTGTTTGTTTGTTACAAGTGTAATCCCCGAGTTAACAGGGGCACTGAATTTAATAGTGGTACTCCATACTTTGTATTACTAATCTGCCTCCTATTTCTCTTCATCTATCCTTATTTTTACAGTTGTCTCTCCCTCTGCCTCCTATTCTACTCTTTCTTCTGCTACATTAGAGGTTGCTCCCTCCTCCTGACTCTTCCCACTTTTACTCTTGGTATTTCTCTATCCTTGACTCACGCTGGTACTATTCCCTCTCACACCGAAAGCTTCTTTCTCTATTCCCTATCCTATACACAATCCTCCTCCTACTTTCCTGATGTACTAGGGTTTTTTGTCTCTCCTCTCCTTACAGCTGTAACCACGGGTGTCCCCTGTACTATTCCTACATATAAGGATAGTATTTCAGTCAGGAATCCCTCCGGTCATAGTGAGGACATCTGAGGATACCCTGCTCCCAGGCATAACAATCGCCTCCCAAAGAGAAAAAGGCACAACTCCACTCCTACAGGGACAACTCCGTGTATGTAGCTCTAAGGGCAATATTGTAACAGCATTTTACTATTATCCAGCGTATGTGATAGCAGCCGGCCGCAAGCCCCCTGAGTCCATAGTTATCCCCCGACTGCTCCTAATAACCCCATAAAAGCATCATAAGTGTTGTGCAGACTCCTAAGTGCTGGGAATCACTACCCTTATTCGCCACCAGGTGGCAGCATTTTACCATAAAAACGTTTTTCCTGAGCCACCTCACCTCTCGGCTAAAACCCGGTAAAACTACCACCCCAGCTCCCAACACAAATACCACTAATGACAGCTTAGCTTCTCAATTCAACCATCACTTCATAGACTCTATTCTATCACTATCTACCCAGCTATCTAGCAATAACCCTCTATCCACCCCCACTAAGGACCACAATAACATACCATCATTTAATCTCTCACCTGTACCAACCTCCATAGTCAAAAAACTACTCTCAAAACTAAAACCTACCACTCTTGCAGCTGATGGCCTACCCACTAATTTCCTAAAACTAGCAGCTGAATCTCTAGCCTACACTGTCTCAGTTCTGATTAACTGCTCCATAAAATAAGCTTACATCCCTCAACTATGGAAAGTATCACATATTATCCCCCTACACAAAGGTGGCAACTCCTATGAGCTATCAAACTACTGCCTCATTGCTATCCTATCCCCCCTGTCCAAACTCCTTGAAAAATGTATTCATACCCAAGTGATGCATTTCTTAACCTCACATAATCTCCTCTCCTCAACCCAGCATGGCTTCCGCCCAAACCATAGTACAACCACTGCTCTTCTGTCTTTCACTAACCAGGTTAACCATCTTAGAAATAACAACAACTTTGTATCTGCCATATTCTTAGATCTCTCTAAGGCATTTGACATGGTCTCACATAACCTACTTCTAGACACACTATCATCAATGTCCTTTGCCCCCTCTACAACTGCTTGGTTCAAAAACTATCTCTCTGATAGGAAACAATCAGTCAAATGGCAAGGAGTACTATCACCTCTACTATCATCCACCATAGGTGTTCCACAAGGCTCAATACTAGGCCCATTACTATTCACTATTTTCACCAACAGACTACACACCTCCACACTGCATGCATCACTTATACAGTACGCAGATGACTCCACCTTAATCTGCTCAGCCCCATCCCTAACCACTCTTCAAAACCTTACCCAGGAATCCTTTAACTCCATTGAAAAATTGATTACTGATATCCAACTGATTCTTAACCCCAACAAAACCAAATTACTCCTATTCACCCCAAACAAATACAGACCCACACCCCATTCTTTCACAATCACTTCCAAAAATGGCACCACAATTCCCCCCTCCCTCCATACAAAACTCCTTGGTATTGAAATAGATAAAGATCTTCACTTCGATGTCCATATCTCTCAAACCATTAAGAAAATACATAAAAAATTAGGAACCCTGTATAAACACAAACACTTCCTAACAGACCAAGCACGGGTCACCCTAGCCCAAACCCACCTTCTGTCTACCCTAATGTATGCATCTCCAATCCTAACCCACATTAGGAAAACAGACATGAACAAACTAGAGTCATGTTACAATAAAATTGCTAAATTCACCAATAACTCTGCTTTTCGTAGCCATCATTGCCTTGCTCTAAAAGAACTACAGTAGTTAGAACTTCCTCATTTAATTAGTTACTGCCAACTAGTCCTCACCTATAACATCCTAAAGAATCCCCACAAGACTCCAGCCCTGAGCCAACTACTTAACCAATACTCAGCAAACCGTCCACTCCACTCATCCAACAAAACCCTTTTGCGTATAACTCAAGCCAACAACACTGCAGGTAAAGCTCTTTTCTCTCATACCATAGCAAAAATGTGGAATAACCTCCCCCAGAATATTTCCTCAGCACCTTTTATCTCACTCTTCAAAAAAATCACTCAAATCGACCTCTTGCATTCCTTGTAGCTCCCCATTGAACCTGGCCCTGCATGAGTTGTGCTTCATGATCATGCACTAGGAGCCAAACCATATATTTTGACTCCTCAACACCCCACCTTTATGCTCTAAAGTGATTTCCCTCTCCTGCATCTGCCATCCTGACTGCAAATGGGTACCACAATCAGTTATGGTGTGTATTCCCACCTATGGGGCTTATATATGCCGGTTTTCCCGCACTTATCTCTGATTGGCCATTTTGGATATTTACCAGCTTAAAGCAAACCTGCTTTGTCATGGTTCTATTTTCATTCATTCCTATATATATGCTAATACTGTATTTCTCAGTGCAACTGTCATGGCTTAGTGGTTCAGTACATTGACTATGGTGCACAGTATCCCGGGTTCAACCCTTGGCATTGCTTTTTTTATTTTACTACTGTCTAGACAGGCTAGGAGGTGTGTCTGTGTAAAGGCTGCTTTGATACAGCTTGCCCAATGTTGCCCACCGGTAAGCTGGTTGGTGCGCTGCACAGCTCCGCGCAAACGGCTTACGCTGGGTAACGCGTTATTTAGCTATGAGCACTCATATTATGCTGGGTGAAGCGCTGCTGAGCTACAGGCTCTCATATTAAGCTTGTTAAAGTGTTGCTCACCTCCGGGCACTCATATGCAGCTTGTTAAAGCACTGCTCACCTACGGGCATTCATATGCAGCTTGTTAAAGCGCTGCTCACCTACGGGCACTCATATGCAGCCTGCTAAAGCATTGCTCAGCTATGGGCAATTATAATCCTTTTTTTATAAATTATTCTGTCGGATTTCTTCACAAATACATGGCCCATTTCATTATTTCATTACATTTTACTTAAATTAGATATATATATATATATATATATATATATATATATATATATATATATATGTCAGGGGATTGTTTCATACTTATTTAAATAAAAACGGTGAATGATGTTGTGGGGGCTCGAACCGTGACTACTTCCTCTTTGGCCAACGTCTCTACCGCTACACTATTGCTACTTGGCTTAATTTGCATATGTAGATCTTATATGCTTTTCAATGTCTGCTAACTGTGGCTGAGCGAAGGGCATACCCACGCAAACGAGCGCAAATGCAGGCAAACATTTTTGAAATTATATAAAAAAAAAAATGAAACTGCTATTTTTACGTTTTACACATTTTTCAGTAGGGTTTAGTCTGTGGGGATGTGTGGTGTTGTGTTCCTTGACATTTCTAAGGACTCACTCGTGGGTGTTTACTTTCAGGCCTCTGACTCTTCTGGGGGTGTGTCCCTTTGCAGTACTTGGCATTCAGACATGCCCCCTACTTTCCTACATGGACCGTGTTAGCCTAGGGTATGATTCAGCATGCCCTCATGAATATGCATGGCATGCTGACATCATACCGTTCAACTGCAGCCTCCGAGTAAGACATATTAAGTCTTACACGGAGGTTTCGTGAATCTGGCCCATTATGTTTCCTAGCTCTTCTTGTCAATTACCATAGTTTTTTTTCTCTTGTCGCTGCATTCTTAATTTAATTTCTGGTTTGTTTGTACTATCTTCTTTCTCCAAAACACATACTGTTTTATTAGTATTTAGCAGCACTGTTTTGGTACCTCCTTCATTTTCATTTTCAACCTATTTATTTTCTTATTTTTTTTTTATTTATTTATTTGCTTAACTTGCATACTTTGCAATCTGACATGTATTTTATTTATTTGTTTTGGCTTTCTGTTTTTGTTTTTATTTTTGCATATTCTAGCAAAATTATCCTTTTACAAAATAAAAACAATGACATTGCCATAAAATGCACTGTCCCTATCCAGAATTAAAAAAATGTCATATATAAAACATTTATAGCATTGTATTTCCTTCATAAAAGTAATATCATATGTAACATTTGAAAGAAGACTTTTTAAGCAGAATTCAAGAGTAGATATAAGTGCACTTTTAAAAAAGTTATTTGTTGCTTAATTTTACCTGTAGGCTAACACACTCAAGTGCGCTTGCCATTTAAAAGCATTTATAGCATTTACTGTCTGTTTTTCCTCTGTTTTCTGCAAAAAAAAAAAAATCTTGTTTTCCCGCCTTACTGAACTAGAATAGTCCAGTCTTCAGAGTTTGCTGATCTCTGGGCTTTGGCTTGGTTCCTGTGCTATTCCATATCCTTATTTGGATAAAGGGAAGCTTCTTTGTTCACCAGTGGGAGTGGGGAGCACTGAGCAGCCTATTTGTCCCTAGAGCAGTGGTTCCAGCCAGAAACTTGTAGTCTATTGGCCATTTTGGGTCAATTCCTAGGTCTTTTCAACCCCCTGCTATAAAGCCCGCTTTAGCGCGCTTTTGCGTGATTTCGCTCGGAGTTTCCCATAGAGCACCATCGGGCAGCGCCGGTTAAACAAAGTTAAAGTATTTCTGGCTCCGTAAAGTCTGCTCTTCAATTTTTCCCTTAGAACTTCTCTACTTGCAATCTAAACAGTCTATTCTCTATCTCAATAGCTCAGCACTTGCTCCTAAAGCATTTTTATATAGGTAAAGTACTTGTATACTAAACAAAGTACTACATTAGCCTAGAATCTCCTTGAGTACCCATTTCCCTATAGGTCCCTTCTGACTCAGTTACACAGCAAACTTTTTCACTTTTTCTAGCATGTCAAGGGTCAGTTGCTAGCATCCTCTCCTGTTCAGCTGGTGAATCTGGGCATCTTGAGGCAATGTTACAATTGCCTCATGTACACAGACAACCCACTCCTTCTCCCACAAAACACAAATACATGTGAGAGATGCAACTATATAGCCAAACTGGAGGCTGAGCTCTCTCAACTCAGGACTGGCAAGACCAGACAGGAGGAGAAGGAAACCACGCACACCACAAACCCAGTTTCACATAGAACTATCACAACTGCAAAACAAACACATAAACACACAAAGACATACTCGGAGGCACTGATCAAAAATCTACCAAAACTACAGAGGCCTCCAAAGCAGACACCCAAGCAACTGCCACCTCAAGACATAAGACATGCAACACATAGTTCTCAAAGTCAGTGTGCTAAACAGTCACAGCCCTTAAGGCCAAACACAATGCCAGACACACTTGTTATAGGTGACTCCATTGTCAGACACACTGACGTCCCACTCACCAGACTGAACAAGGAGAAGATCACAGTTAGCTGCCTGTCAGGCGCTAGAATCCGCCACATAACACAAGCACTCAGGTCACTCCACAGCAAGTACAAGTATGACTCAGTCATTGTCCATGCCGGTGTGAACGACCTGAGACGTACCTCCATGGACTACATGAAAAGAGACATAGAGGAGCTCTCAGATTATGTAGCCCAGGCCGGTATGACCCTGACCCTGAGCAGTATCCTACCCTCACCAAGAATGATGCCACAATACAGAGACAAAATGATCAGCTTTAATAATTGGCTTAATTACTGGTGTCATTTTAAGGGGATCCAATGTCTGTCTGCCTGGGATGACATGTTTGACAAGCCACGCTGCTTCGCAAGGGACGGCTTGCACCTGTCATCCCTGGGCTTCCGGATATTGGCAAAGGCTCTTGCTACCCCCATAGTGCCTTTTTTAGGCAAGGCTCAAATGATAAACCTACCGCCCTAGAAAACAAAAATGGAGAAAAACTAAGGGTAATACTGCTCAATGCCAGAAGTCTAAACCTCAAGATGCACGCCCTCGAAGCCCTCCTCAGTATGGAGAACATTGATGTTTGTGCTGTGACTAAAACCTGGTTCAAGGCTCCTGAGAGCACCCCAGCACTATCAGGTTATACCTCATATCATGCCCGCCCCAAAATCCAGACCGAACCACAAAAGGAGGGGGAGTATCCATATTCATAAAGGATACCCACACCTCCAGGTTAGTGGCAACGCACGAAGCATCGGAGACCATCCAGGTGCAATTAACCATAGGTAAAACTGCCCTACAGTTTGTAACATGCTACAGACCACCTTCTCAAACTCAGGAAACCCACACAGCCTTCCTGAAGACACTGGAGAGTATAAATGTCTCTCCAAACACCATCATATTGGGTGACTTCAACTACCCAAACATAGACTGGGAACATTACTCAAGCCCCAACACCCTAGCCCAAAGGTTCTTTGAGTTCATAAACTCAAATGCTATGGAACAACTAGTCACCATTCCCACAAGAGGAGAAAATATACTAGACCTGATCATCACAAACATGGGGACAAAATGCTCCACACCGAAGTATATCCCTCATTGGTGAGATCAGACCATAGATTAAACTCACTGAAGATCCACATTCCGACCCAACCCCCAGCAAAAAAGACCACAGTAAAGAACTTCTCAAAAGCAAACTTCACACTTCTTAAGACTGGAGTGGTATCCTTCAAGGCCCCTGAGCCAGTGGAAACCACAACCCACGCTGCTGAAACCCTTACAAATGCCTTCTACGAGCACCTCCAGGAATGTATGGATCAAGCAATCCCTAATAAAATCAAGACCCTTTCCACCAAAGGCAGGCGCCCAGTCTGGTGGACTCCAGCCATAAACAAACTCTACAACAAGAGGAGAAAGCTACTACATGACAGAGCAAAATCCCTAAATGGGAAGGCATCTCTGATCAATACTAGCAAAAAACTACGATCACTCATAAAATCATCCAAGGCCAACTTTGAGAGAAAAATCACTAATGACACAAAAGACAATCATAAAGCCTTCTTTAGCTATGTTAGAAACCTGGGTGGAAACTCCCAGATATGCTCAGAATTAGTCCAAAATGATAAAAATCACTGAACCCACAGACATTGCCAACATACTGGCAGACAGGTTCAGTGCAAATGTCTCCCCCCCCCCCCCAAAAGGAGAAATATCTATCCCACCAGTGTGTAGCCTCCCCAACATCTCAGATGCCCAGGTGAGAGCTGCTCTCTAAAGCAAATACACAGCATCAATGGGACCGGACGGTGTCCCCGGCTGTGTGCTACACAAACTCAATGAGGAACTAAACCCACACATAAGGCTGCTGTTTAATCTTAGCCTTACTACAGGATACGTACCCAAAGAATGGCGTATGGCAACTGTGGTCCCACTCCACAAAGGCGGTGCTTCTATGGACCCTGGAAATTACCGCCCCATAAGCTTGATGAGCCTTGTCTGCAAAGCTATGGAGAGGATCATAATGGAACTCATAAATAAAGACATTGGGGACCTACAGACACTGGATCCTACCCAATTTGGCTTTGTCAAGGGCAGATCCTGCCTCTTGAACTTGGTCGACTTTTTCGAAACAGTCACTAAGACCATTGATGAGGGTAAGGCAGTTCACACAGCCTACCTTGACCTAGCAAAAGCGTTCGACACAATACCCCACTCGGGCATCATAGAAAAGCTCACCAGCTTAGATGTAAACCCATATGTCACAAGATGGGTTGCAAACTGGCTCAAGGACAGAACACACAGGGTTAGAGTTGCTGGTACCATGTCAGACTCTAAGCCGGTCACGAGCAGTGTCCCACAGGGCTCAGTCCTGGGCCCCCTCTTGTTCGGCATTTATTTTTCTGAAGTGCAGGCAAACATAGGGGGATTGTGGCTGACAAAATTTGCAGATGACTGCAAACTGGGCACCATAATTGACACTCCATCAGACACAGACATCCTCCAGAAAGGTCTCATAGAAATGGATAACTGGTGCCAGAGCCATGGCCTTAGGCTAAATGCCAAAAAATGTATAGTCATACCCTTTGGGAAAAACAAGGTAACCCCTAATTACCACATAGGTGGTAATCCATTAAACACGGAAGAAGTTATCAGGGACCTGGGGATCCAAGTTGACAGTAACCTCTCTTTTGACACTCACATTGCCAAAGTGGTTAGGAAGACCTTCTACATTGCCCACCTGATCATGAAGGGATTCACATCCAGATCTGGAGAGGTCATTGTACCCCTGTACTCTTCACTTATCAGACCAATGATTGAGTACAACGCCCCATTCGGAATGTACCTTACCCGACACCTGCAGCAGTTGGAAAGACCACAAAAGTTCCTCACCAAAAGGATAAAGGGGCTCAAACATATGTCATATGATGCCCGACTGAAGAAACTCCAGCTCTATTCAGTCGCATACCGTCTGCTCAGAGGTGATCTGTGCCTGACATACAAGGCCATGTCCAACCCGGAATTAATGGACATGCTCCACCTCAAAAAATCCAAATCCACCAGAGCCACGAGAGCAAGAGACTTAAACCTCAACACGGATATAAGTAGGACGTGCTGGAGGGATAGATTCATCACCCAGAGACTCCCTACACTATGGAACAGAATCCCAGTCCATGTGAGGCAGAGCCCCTCACTGACTCTGTTCAAGAGAAATCTTGACGAGTGGATGGGTGATCGTAGGTTTACCCCGGGAATCATCTCTGTATCACTGCTGGACAGAGGCACAGCAAACTAATGGGTATAGTATTCTCATCCTAAGGGGTGGTGAAAGCCACACACACTCTGGCTAGGCTTATAAATGCCCTAGGGCAGATAGCCTAGTATGAACCTATGAACCTATATAACTGCAGTAATAACCCCCATT
The DNA here is from genome assembly GCF_019279795.1 of Protopterus annectens. Lineage (NCBI taxonomy): Eukaryota > Metazoa > Chordata > Ceratodontiformes > Protopteridae > Protopterus > Protopterus annectens. The sequence continues at coordinate 1,743,327,402 of NC_056741.1, read as the reverse complement.
TATACAAATCTACATATGGCAGCATAGGAGGATAAACATATTCTTCCCCTTTTATGAAAGAATCTAAATGTTTAAAATGTATAAATGTACTTGATAGATGATAATTTTTAAATCTGGATAGGGAGACTTACTGCATTAGAATTATTCCTGTATTTAAACAATAAAAACGTTTTTTACAGTTTATGAGAAGATTCATTTTTTGGCTGTCTCTATTCACAAAAGTGAGAATAACTCACTTTATTTATGAGTATTTAAAAAAAGAGAGTACCATAACAGCTATTTAAATTATGTCAGCATTTATCCAAAATTTCTGTAAGAAAACATAATTAAAGGCCAAATTTCTAAATTATATAGCCTAAATGAATCAGAAATCTTTTGGAAAGAAACAGAAGTACTGAAAAAAAGCCTTATTTACAGGGGTATCCTTGACCCATGTATGAGAAGAGAGCTAAATCTATTAAAAGAGAGAGAATGAATATATAAAAATAGTGAGTTTATTTTTAAACTCAAATGAAAGAAACACTGAACATGACAAAAAAGAATGTCTATGGAAATAATGCATTCAGTAGATGCTGTTACCTTTAACAAATTTTACAATCTAATTGGAAATTATTATAGAGGTTTTCTACTCTTGACAATGTAATAAGTGCAGAACCGAGTACATCTACAAAAAGGGAAGAACATTGAAATAATTATTAGAAAAGACAATTATAGAAAAAAAGTGTATGAAGAGATGTAATGTTTGTAACCAAATCCAATTTTTTTTTAAACACTGGAAATGAAAAACATACATAAGAGGCATCTGAGGATACCAGAGGTCTTTTTCATGGACAGTGAAACATGTAATATGTGTATCATTCTGCTTTTAGTGTCCTGCATGTTATAGCAGGAAAAATGCCTCATAAATTACAACAAAGAATATGCAAACACAAATACATATCTATCTATCTATCTATCTATCTATCTATCTATCTATCTATCTATCTATCTATCTGTCTGTCTGTCTATCTATCTATCTATCTATCTATCTATCTATCTATCTAAATATACAGAGAATGCCAAAGAATGCACTATCTGCATATTCTGCAAAAAGTTGTATCGCTGTACTTAGATTTGCTGTTTTAGAAAAAAAGTAAAGTCAGATTTTGGTAAGGATGTGAAAGAGCTCCTAAATGATTTATCCCATGCATGGGTCCCCTCAATTTATCTATGGCATGAGCCCAGTTATTCTCATTAGGGGAAATAAATAATTATTGACAATGAGATGGATAAGGCCAATCTCTAACTAAACAGGATAGGTCAATTCGATCACAAAAAGGGAAACTTGCTAGGCTTAAGATGTCCCACAAGGGAAGCTAGTCTAGTACTTAACTTACGAACCTAAGAACCTATAAGATATCTCATACTGGACAGAATTATGTTGTCAGCTGATTTTAGATGCATGTCATTATCTTGTATTAAATTAAACGGAAAATTTAATGATTTATTTGAAATGTGGAACACTTGAAGGGACAGTCCCAGAGATTTTTTTGTTTGGATTCTGGTCTTTGTTTACATTTTCAGTCTGGCATTCTGAGCATCTCCCAGCTTTGGCTGTGGGGTTTGGGGGACGGGTGGTTACATGAAGTTTCAAAGATATTAGTCAAATTCCATCCCAAATTGCAGTTGTGCTCACAGCAACTTTCTTGGAGTCATTCATTAGTTTAACCTGTGCTTTTCATCCTCAGAGAAAAGTAGCCTTTCAGGAATTTTATGACCTCATTTGCCACTATCTTGCAGGAAAGCATATGACCAATGAAAAGCTAAAACATTCGCAAACAGAATTTTCTGTTTATTTCATATTTTATTTTGTATGGATTTCTGTATGCTAGCTAAGTCCTATGATTCCTACGATGTTACGTATGACTGCCACTTGCTCTATAGAAAGCATCAGAAGGATGCAAATTTTGAACAGTGGTAGAAGCAGTCTTCTTTTTTTCATGTTTTGTTTTTTTGAACTCTGAATACTAGCCAAATGTAATGGTTTTCTGACCTGCTGCAAAAAAAAATGTGTGTGATACAAGCAATAGATTCATTTTAAACAATGAAGTCCAAAATGTGTTGTGACAATGGGGGCTGTACAGTACAGCAAATTGTGATAGTTATGGATACTAATTCTGAGATTGCATTACGGTGGAGTAAATGGAATACATCAATAGACTGCTAAGATTTAGTATGAATTCATTAAACTGTACTCTTTTGACTGTACTGCTTATAGTTATGTTGTCTAGAATAAATAAATGAAATAAAGAACTACACATTTAAAATAAGCTTTTTGACAAGTTCATAAAAAGTAAACCCTGAGAATCTTGCCTAACCACCCCTATCACAAACATACACAAAAATGTAATAACCTTATTGTTTCCCAGTGAATGGGGACTGAAAGCTTTGACAGGAGCTGCATATTGTTAAATGTGCTCATCAGAGGGAATGAAAACAGGCCTGCATAAAGTACATTGAAACCAGGAGTAGGGTTGATGATGATGTGGTAAGCAGGTGGTGATAACTTGGAGGCATCAGGACAAGTTTCTTTGGGTCTGAATGTTAGTTTCTGGGATTGTCCCTTTAAACATCAGTTGAAGCAATAATGTGATAGATGATATAATAAGCCAAAAGTATAAAACTGATTTTTTCCCATACCTAACAGTCTGAAAATGCCCCTGTCTGGGAAAAATAAATAAATAATCTGATAACCTTTAATTTAAATAGTATTATGTTTTACATCAATTTTATTATTTTTATTTTGCAATTTTATAGTTATAATGCTAAAAGATTTAATATTGTTATTGTTAGAGTTTTTTAGGAAAATGATCTTTTTCTTGATTTTGAAACACACTTTTTATAAGTCTGACCATTGTACTTTGTGACGATAGCCAACAGAATCCATCTTGTGTTTTATCACTTTTTCTTTTTCTATGGCATATGTGTGCTTCTTTTCTGTCCAATTCAGCCATTTCACATTTTCCCCATTAGCTATCTGTCTGCTTCTCTTTTATTCATTTCTTTGTCACTAAAGTCTTCTTTTCCTGAATTCTCTAAATACTCAGTCTACTTAAATGATCATAAACAACGTAGAGAATTGGGTCTATATCACTTAATCATAGTCTTATTTAAGTATATACTTTTTGATCAAACCTTTTTAATCGAACGTCCTATTTGCCAAAGATTTTAATTATCGGACTAAATAAGATCAAAATATTTTAGTTGGCCACCTAACAAACTTCAACTGTGATGTCATTACATGACTCTGGAAAACAGGAATACGTACAAAGTTTTAATATTATTTTAACATTTAAAATTTATTTTTAAAAAAATTACTTCAAAATAAATGCTACTATAGCTACTACTTTTAATATAAATATTTTCTAGAGATTGTATTACTATGCAACCTGGCAGACTGATCTGCTCAAAAGTGGGTGTAGCCTCAGTAATTAAAAACTTACAAATTGGAACCACTTCTTCTCTTTCGCGTTGCCCCCCCATACCTCCTGCAAATTAAATATACCAGCTCCGAGATCACACAACGTTAATAAAAAGAGTAAACTAGGAATAGAATATGAATATTCATACCTCCGTCAGTATAAATATTAATTACCTATTGCCAATTGTTGGATGGTGGGTGGGTTTGAGTGGAACTTTACTACTGTAGATATTATGTTCTGGGTGTTGGCCACCAAAAATAATTCAACAAAATTAACTTCAATGATTAAAATCTTCAGCAAATAGGACATTCGATTAAAAGGATTTGATCAAAAGGTATTCACTTAAATAAGAGTTCGATTAAGTGTTATGGACCCCTAGAACCTTCCTAGAAAAAGCTTGCTGGCTGCCAGTGGCTGCTTGTTCAACCTTTTTCTTTTCATTTACATAAAATCTATGAAAATGATAAGTCATATCCTAGAAAACAAGCTAAAATCTCTTCATATAGAGAGCTGGGAGGAGTTCAACTAATATAGTTGCCTGATTTAAGAGAAAAGTGGAATATTTCTGGACAACAGCAAAGTAAACAAAAGAAAAAAAGAAGAATGACTATACAATGCAATAGGTATGAATCCAGTCCAGCACACATATTTGGAATTATGAAAAAAAAAGAAAAAAAAAACATAATGCTGGAAATACACCACTTCTGGTACAGGAGTATGTAGCATTCTATAAGCAAACAGTGGCAACCTTAAGACTGGAAAATAATGCAGCAGAAGTAGGCTGATGATTACTCCAGAGTATATGTCTGGATGTATACAAACAATGAACATCCTGGAAACTGAATGTGGAAAGAGGTAGATGACATAAACATGGGGGGGGGGGGCTGTTAGTCTGATCATAATTGTTGAAGAAATTATAGAAGGCCACTCGAGTAATACATCTAGGAATGTATCCTCAGTTACCTGGGACACAGATCAGCTGCACTGAGCAATTGAATGAGTGAATAAAAATCAAGGGCACCTTCTTGCCATGTGCTGTGCATAATCAACGGCTACAATGTAAAGTATGGCTACTGAATACCACCACAGGAAGAGTCAGATCAGAAGAAGTGACAAAAATCCTGCTATCCCAAGATTATTCCATTGCCCAACTAAAAAAAAAAAACTAAAAAAACTTCGTAAGTGTAGAAATAAGCTGATTGTAACAGGTTTCTAGATGTATATTAGCTATCCAAGGGTTCTTGTAGCAAAAACCTTTATGGAGAAGTTTGCCTTCAAAAGCCATGTTGCTGTGTAAAACTTTATAAATGTCTGGAAGCACAGCTAAAACATAGAAGCTTACAGGAGTCCAAAATGAGGGAGGCAAGCAAAGGAAACTTAACTATTCAACTCTGAAATACAAGCTATCTGATGACGATACAGCCTTCATACACCAATCAAGCTCCAAAAGGGACTTAATGCACTCAAAATGAACTCAGAAGGGAAGCTGCAACCCCACCAGCAAAAAACATGACTTACTTGTCAAAAATAGAAGGCTCAGGAAAGAACTTTGAAACAATAGCCAAATAAGCAGTGGGGGGCCATCAACCAAGAGTATAAAAGGAGAACAAAAAGATCAACACAATGATGGAAACATATGAGAGCTGTGGTATGGATGATTCAAAAACAGTGGAAGAAGCAGAGACAAAATGAAGGAAAATAGAAGAAAGAGCAGCTTATTTTACTGGCCAGAATAAGGGATGTCCACTGCAGAGACCACGAAAGGGAGAGGAAGACTGTGGGAGATGCAATGAGCCAGCAATTTGCAACTTAGAGCCCAGGGAGGTGCATTACTCAGGAAGAGAAAAATAATCCAGCTAAACTGGGAATGAAGACTTACAGAATAACATATTCCACCAGCAGAGGAGGATGGGGGGCTCATTGGAGCAGTGTTGAGACAAAATGAGTGTAGAAAACTATAGCTGCTTTAGCTTTCTAAAAATAAATTGTAAATGCTTTTCTTAAAAAAAAAAAACAATGCAAGCACACATTCTAGTGCAGAATAGATACACAAGAAGGACTGGGACTTAAGCAAATCATTGGAACCACAACAAGGAACAAATAACACCTTTAAAAAGAATAAACAAAAGGAAAAGGAAGTAACAGTTTGGTTTGCTTAGCACATAGTTAAGAAAACAGGGGAGAAAGAAAATTGTATTGACAGAAGATGGGAATGGAGGGGGTTTCAAGATCAAATGTAGCAGAACTACAAGTAAAAATAAGTATTAAATTACTAATATGTAAAATAATTGTAGTTTAAAATGGTGAAGAAAAAAATGTGAAATCAATATTAAACAATGCAGGCACAGAGAAGGTAGAATGCTTATTTGTTTGTTTGTTTGGTTGTTTTTGGTTCATTTTTACCAGGATGGTCCATGTTTGTTAGATTTCATTTTTACCAGGATGGTCCGACTGGGCAGAGTCCCTTTTCAGTGGGGAGAAAAGCTACAAAAGAAATGTTGCTAGGCAACAGTAAACAATTGTAACAGTACAATAGTTATATTACAGCAGAGAAGGGAAAGACAAACTGCTATTTCAAGCTGGAAAAATTTCTTCAGCTGTAGCTAGGGCAGTATTTCTTAAGCTTTTTGGAACTAAGAAGCCCTAAACAAAAACGGCATTTCCTGGAACACCTATCAACTCTACAGTGAAATTTGTACTTGCATAAATAGCCATCTTGGTCAAAGTCCCTAGCACCCATCTCTAAGCAAAATAATAAACCAGATAATGAAAGCCAAAGTTAACCAGAAATTCTTTACATACACAACATAGAGTTCAAGGCCAGCAATCTGAGACAAAAGCATCATTGTTTAATAGAAATGAAGTTAACATAATGTTTCACACTAAGCGCATCTAAGGACATACAAACACATAATTATACAGTTTACTATCATAATTTCAAACATATTTGTTGCGAGTACTTATGTACTAGAAAAACATTGTCAAAAGTTATGATAGTGACCTAGAAAAAGAATGAACGAAAAAAATGTCGATAATTCGATTTTGAATTGTTGACACTTTTCAAATATTCCACTACTTCTGGTGGTATACAACACATGTTTTGCAGGGAGGCAAGCCCCCTGCACTCCCCACACCCCCTGTAACTTATATATGCAAACTCTGAGATCGCATTACAGTGTGAGAAAGAGTACAATTCCCAATCCCCACTATAGTGCGATTTCCATCTAACATGCCGAACTCACGACAGCAAAAGCACACTACCATTCACTGTTGTGCATTCTGCGTGGCTTTTTTTTTTTGCACATGCAAACTTGTGCAGACTTACTTTCGACTATCCATTGTTGCACACTGCAGCTGCAACATTGTGATGGTAAACCAATTATACACATAATAATGCACATAACTGCAACATGTAGGTCTACAGATAAGTCATAAATCTAATTGGTTGTTTAGTCTGACCAGATAAACTGAAATCTTGAACATATATGGTTGAGAGATGTTGGGGATGGTGCTGATACAAAGATGCAGTTCCAGCAGGGAGGTTGACATAGAGCTACCCTACTACAAAAGTGAGTTATATCTAGTATAAAATCATTGCAGATTAAATAGTACACTTGTATATAAGTAGCTGTAGAAGGTGTTCAAAAGTGACAAACTCCTACACATTCAATTGAAAGCATGAAGTTTTAGTGACTGGTATGAAATGTAGATACAGAAATCAATGATAAGTTAAAATCACCTAAAAATAATACATTTCTGTTTGTAATATTCAAGACAAAATGTCTGAGAATATGCATTTCTGTTGCCAGAGAATTTGGAAGTGTGTACACAACTATACAAAATTCTAAGTTCACTTTCCTCATCCATATGAGCCAACAGGTTTAGCTTCCTCTTGCTCTAATTCCCAACTGTTTAATATGATAACACTGCTTTTTAACAAAATCAGCCACATCTACACAGTTTATGTTTTTTTGTACACCGTTTATAACAGGCCAAGTGAGGAACACTTAAAAGCTGTGCTCCCATCCAGTTGCCCTGTAAAACTATTCATAGATATCTGGATGTATTGCTAAATAAATCATGAAATAGCCCCAAACTCTCCTAGTGATGTCTCTTCACTGTATAATTTTCTCAAGTTTTTGGATCTGCCTAGAAACAGCCTGCAAATGTATTAGTTTTGTGTACTGAACTCTTGAATGTCTATGCAATTGACCAGTTACTTAATCCCTAAAATGATAAAATAAAACAGATGCTTACAGAGCCACAGAGCCCCTGTCTCCCTACTTTTTTTCTTTCCATAGAAACTGTTTTCTGTATTCTTTCTCCTTATGTGTTTAACAACCTGCACATTGTATGAGTTTGCTATTGCAAAGAAATTGGCACATTTTTTAAACGAACCCTGAATTATTCCAGTTGCTGGGATCTGAACTTACTTTCATTTCTAAAACAGCACCTAATTTCAAGAGATTAATGGAGAACAGAGTACATTGTCTAAGGGAACCAAAGGGACTACAAATTGTGGTTGTTATAAGCAGTGTACAGTGTATCTGCATTACAAGGAATCAGACCTTGGTGTTAGGTAACACTATGAAAAGTAGAATCATATTTCAAGATGGCAATTGTACTACACAAAGAGTGGTGTATACCCTGTGTACTGTGCAGTCTGTCTAGCATTGTATGTTGTCAAGACAGAGCATGCCCTAAGGACACGCATTTATGAAAATGTCTGCAGTATTGCCAGCAAATATGAAAACAGTGCTCTGTATAAATGCTCCATTGCGAGCAACAGATTTAACAAATTTTGTTTTGTTATCCTGGCAAAAAATAAACTGGATCCAAGAGGAGGAGATTGAAAGACTTTTTTAAAGTAAGGTAAATGAAGTGGCAACTTAGACTGAGAGCAACATTCCTCACTGGTTTGAATGAGAATGTTTCTGTTGCTTCTGTGTTGACTACAAAATGCAATAAATTGATTGCTAGTGTACAAACTGAAATGTTTTTTTTTTTAATGTATGTGTATGTTTTTGAAACAGGATTGAGTATTCTATGTAATAACTGTCTCTTTTACCCTGGTTCTTTAAGAGAAAACTTGACTTGATTTATTAACTAATAGCCAATGAAATGTGTGCTTAGGTCATATACAATGCTTCTGTGTTGGTATTTAATTATTCTGATTATGTCTCTCCTTCTTGAGATGAAAGTACTTAATTTTTTTAAAGTTGTAATATTAAACTACCTTTAAAACCACCCGTGGATCCTCCATGGTGTTAATTTTCATTGTTTGTAAGTGTATTTGGTTTATGCTGCATGTTTTCTTCAGTTTCTTTTACACCTGTTGGCATTGGATTTTAGCTGTCTTACATAAGGTTAATCAACTGTCATACACCACATCAGAATAAAAGTTTTAAAGAAACATGCAAAAAGAGCAACAAAAAGAAATATACTTCAGTAGCTGTACTACAAATATGTTCAAACTACAGGAAAATAAAACTATTTTCCTTATTTACATAAACAACATACCGAAAGTCAACCGGCAGGATTCATGATGGCTTGCACGGAGTCTAAGAGTAGTGTAAGACTCCATGCAGCCATCTCTATCCAGGAACAGCCTGTATGTGCGTGTAAGAGAGCACCTAAAACGGCTCTTACACGGACAGGGCGTGGATATGCTAATTACCTCACTTGCAGCCAAAAGGCATGCAAATGAGGTAATTTCGTGATCCAGAAAGCAGAAACCTGCCCGTGTAAGAGCTGTGTTATCTGCAGAAATGTACTCAGTTGCTAACTGAGTACCGTTCTGCAAATAACACAATGGAGCCTTGTCAGCTCCAAATAAAGGTTGCAAATGTCCCAGGCAGCATGCCAATGGCCAAATATGTGGCCACTGGCAACGTACCCCGATGCAAAAATAAAATAAAAATGTTTTTTTTTTTTTTTGGCGATCGCCGATGTTTAAACGTAGTGCAGCGCCGCGCAAAATGGCTGCGCTATAAAAAAACAGAAAAATAAAAATATTAAACCCACAAATGTGGGTTTTATGCAAAGCATGAATTTACAATGTAAGGGAATAGCAGGCTGAAAACAACATGGCAACCGAGTAGGGGTTGCTAAGGGGGGAAGCTGAGTGTAACACATGTAACTAAGCATTAGTAGGCAATCCCATGTAAATGAGTGGTAGGATAGTGAATCGTACTGTCACATAGGAAATGAGCACATTCTGTGCAGTGTAGGAGTAGGATAAGGGGGAGTAACAGAGTAGGAGATAGGCGACATCACAGGGGGAATGTATGAAAGAAATGCAGCTCATTGGAGCACAGTGGCATGTGAAAGATGTCAGTCACACATCATGGAAAGAGGAGTGTCAACAAGTAGGCATGGGAAAGCCAAGAAATGGAAGGTGTACACTATGGATAACACCAAAGTTTCTTGCAGGGCATGCATGCGTGCGTGTGCACACTGGTAGGCACGAGTAAGAGAGAGTGCATGTGTGTAAGCGTGAGTGCGTGCGTTTAAGGCAGAATAAGCATGTAGGAGCCTGTTTAAACACCTGTAAGCCTGTTTGCACTGGTGTGCATGCATTTTAACCTGAATAAGCAGATTCTAGTCTGTCTAAGCATGTGTGTGCACGTGTTAGCCTCTGTGAGTGTGTTTTCGCTGGTATGCGCGTAGATCCCCCCTGAGGAAACAGAAGGGAAAAAGGAAGCATGAGAAATAGTAGGAAGCTAGCAGGGATTACTGGCAGAGCTAGCAGGTGCAAACAATCAGAATCAGGCAATTACACAGGCAGAACAGTAGCCCAGCCCAGCACTTAAAACCCTGCAAACAACAGTGCAGAATGTTTCTCTCAAGAGACACTGCAACAGAGGAGTAAGCTATTAGAAGTGAAAACTGAAAAAGCTTCACTCAGACCAAAAATGCTAGGGGCTGTCATAGCTGTTATAAGGAGGCATATGCAACTTGCTGAGGGTGGTGACTATGCAAATGCTGCTGGACAACCCACAGTGAGGAGATGGAGAAGAGTGTTCAGGCCCAGGGTCACCTACCAGGGGTTACATGAGCTGGAGATAGTGGAGCGCTATAGAGTGGACAGAGACCTCCTACAGCAAATTGTTGAGCTGTGCAGGCCACACCTCACACACAGAACCAACAGAGGGGATCCCATCCCAGTGGAAACCAAGGTATGTGTTGGCCTAAGAATACTAGCAACAGGTACCTTCCAGAGACCAACTGGTGATATGATGGGGATATCAGCATCCAGGGTACTGCACCAGTTCCTGGATGCCATGTCAGCACATGTCGGTGATCATGTATATTTCCCCAATTCCCGTGAGGTATTGGCCAGCAATATGCATCTCTTCCAGCAAATAGCGGAATACCCTGAGGTAGTGGGTGCAATAGACTGCACGCATATATGCATCAAAGCACCAGCTGGTGAGCGAGGTAGGACCTACATTAACCGCAAGGGCTTCCCCTCCATCAACTGCCAGGTCATGTGTGATGCCCAGGGCATAATAATGAATGTGTGTGCTGGCTGCCCTGGAAGCTACCATGATTCCCATATCTGGCATTTGACGCAGCTGTACCAGACATTTCCCAATGGGGACATCCCACATGGTCACTTAGTGGGGGATGCTGGCTATGCACTGGAGCCGTGGCTGATGACACCCATCAGAAATGCACACACAAACCTGAATAAGAATGCCATAATGAGGCACACGCACAAACACGAAATGTAATCGAGCATGTGTTTGGGCTGCTTAAGTCACGGTTTCGGTGCCTGGACACATCTGGTGGAGCCTTGCAGTACTCACCAACTACATGTACCCAAATTGTCATGGTATGTGCTATGCTACATAATATGATTCTGCGAAAACAGCTGCAGCAGGACCAGCATAGGGCTGGGCCAAACAGCCCCCCACCATTGTCAAGCCAATCACAGGCAGAGCATGACTCGGAGGAGGAACAACCTGAGCCTGCCACAGTAGGCAGAAGGAGGCATGCCCAGTATGCCTTGGCAAAGAGGCAACGCATAGCACATACACTGGCTCAGTAGGAACCCTGGAAATGATACCTATCTCTGACTCACACATATAGTAAAAGGGATGCCTATGTTGACACAACCTACTTTCAAACATGTACAGGGAGTGTAGTATGTGCATCCAACATAGACAGTCCTGCAGCACCACCTGAGGCATGACTGCCATGTGTTAAGCAATGTAACACCATGTAGTATATGCAAACTTGATGACCCTGACTAACATCCTACCCTCACCAAGCATGATGCCACAATATGAAGACAAGATGATCAGTTACAATAATTGGCTTAAGTATTGCTGTTAGTCAAAGGGGATCCAATGTGTGCCAGCCTGGGATGACATGCTGAGCAAGACACGATGCTCCGCCTGCTAGGGATGGCGTGCACCTATCACTCCTGGCCTTTTGGATACTGGCAAAGGCGGTTGTCACCCCCACCGTGCCTTGAGTAGGTAAGGCTCAAGACACAAACCCACCTCCATAGGTATCACAAGGGATAAGAACCTAGACGTAATGCTACCCAATGCCAGAAGTCTAAACTGCAAGATGCATGCAGTCTAAACTCTCCTCAGCATGGAGAATGTTGATATCTGTTCTGTAACAGAAACCTGGGTCAAGGCTCACAAGAGCACCCTAACACTAACAGGTTACACCTCATACCATGCTTTATAGCCCCAAAACATGGAACAAATTACAAAAGGAGGGTGACTATCAATAATTGTCAAGGATAACCACACCCCCAGGTTGGTACCACAACAAGAAGCAGCATGGACTATCCACGGGCAAGTAACAGTGGCTAAAACGGCCTCCCAGTTTGTAGCCTGCTACAGACTACCCTCCTAATGCCAGGAACCACACTTGGCCTACGTCGGAACACATGAAAATATCAGGCTCTCCAAACAACATTATATTGGGCGACTGAAAATACTCAAACATAGACTGAGAGCATTATTCTAGCTCCAACACCCTAGGCCAAAGGGTCCTAGAATTCATAAACCAAAATGCTCAGGAACAACTTACCACTCCCACAAGAGGGGTAAGCATACTGGATGTGATAATCAGCAACATGGGTACTCTATGGCCAGATGAGAAGTGTATCCCTCACTGGTAAGATCAGACCATAGAGTAATCACACTGGATATTCACATCCTGACCCCAGTCCCTGGGCAGAAAACCACAGTGAAAAACATGTGTAAAGCAAATGTTGCACTCCTCCAAACTGATGTGGAATCCATTAAAGGCCCTGTGCCTTTGGAAAATATGGGCCACACCTCAGAACCCTTTATAAATGCATTCTATGAACACTTTCAGGAATGCATGGATTATGCAATCCCAAATAAAACCAAGACCCAATTCCATACACGCAGGCATCTGGCCTGGTGGACCCCATGCAAGAGAAGTAGGAAGCTACTACATTTTAGAGCAAATCCCAAAAAGAGAAGTAATCTCTGATCAGTATTATGGCAAAAAACTATGGCCACACATAAAATCCACTAAGGCCAGCTACAACATGTTGAATCTGTGAATCTTGAGTCAATGTTACACCTGCCCCATGTATACAGACAACCCACTCCTCCCCCCAAGAAATACAAATATATGTGAGAGATGCAACCATTTATCCAAACTGGAGGTCGAGCTCTCTCAACTCAGTACTGGCAAAACTAGTCAGGAGGAGAAGGTAACCACACACACCACAAACCTAGTCTCACATAGACCTATCACAACTGCAAACCAAAGACATAAACATACAAAAACATTCCTGGAGGCTCTAATTAAAACTCCACCAAATAAACAGAGGCCTCCAAAGCAGACACCCAAGCAACCACTAGCTCAAAACATAGCACATGCAACACATAGTTCACAAAGTCAGTGTGCCAAACAGTCACAGCCCTTAAGGACAAACAACATGCCTGATACACTTGTAATAGGTGACTCCATAGTCAGACACACTGATGTCCCGCTCACCAGACTGAACAAGGAAAAGGTTACAGTAAGCTGCCTGTAGGCCGCTACAATCCACCACATAACACAAGCATGCATGTCACTCCAAAGCAAGTACAAATATGACTCAGTCATTGTCCATGCTGGTGTGAATGACCTGAGATGTACCTCCCTGGACTACATGAAAAGAGACATAGAGGAGCTCACTGATTATGTAGCCCAGGCCGGTATGACCCTGACCCTAAGCAGCATCCTACCCTCACCAAGAATGATGCCACAGTACAAACACATAATGATCAGCTTTAACAATTGGCTCAATTACTGGTGTCAATTCAAGGGGATCCAATGTCTGTCTGCTTGGGATGACATGCTTGACAAGCCACGCTGCTTTGCCAGGGATGGCTTGCACCTGTCACCCCTGGGCGTCTGGATATTGGCTAAGGTTCTTGCCACCTCCATAGTGCCTTTTTTAGGCAAGGCTCAAAAGACAAACCCACCTCCCTAGAAAACATAAGTGGAAAAAAACATAAGGGTAATGCTGCTCAACGCCAGAAGTCTAAACCTCAAGATGCATGCTCTCGAGGCCCTCCCCAGTATGGAGAACATCGATGTCTGTGCAGTGACGGAAACCTGCCTCAAGGCTCCTGAGAGCACCCCAGCACTACCAGGTTATACCTCATATCATGCTTTTCGGCCCCAAAACCTGGACCAAACCACAAAAGGAGGGGGAGTATCCATATTCATCAAAGATACCCACACATCCAGGTTACTGACAACGCACGAAACATCGAAGACCATCCATGGGCAACTAACCATAGGCAAAACTGCTGTACAGTTTGTAGCATGCTATAGACCACCCTCTCAAACCCAGGAACCTCACTCAGCCTTCCTGAAGACACTGGAGAGTATGAATGTCTCTCCAAATACCAAACAAGGTACTCACAAATTACCACATAGGTGGTAATCGATTACGTACGGAAGAAGTAATCAGGGACCTAGGGACACTAGTGGACAGTAACCTCTCATGTGACACTCACATTGCCAAGGTGGCTAGGAAGACCTTCTATATTGGCCACCTTATCATGAAAGCATTCACATCTACATCAAGAGAGGTCATTGTGCCCCTATACTCTTCTCTTATCAGGCCCATAATTGAGTACAATGCCCCATTTGGGATGTACCTTACCCGACACCTGCAGCAGTTAGAAAGACCCCAAAAGTACCTCACCAAGAGGATAAAGGGTCTCAAACATTTGTCATATGCTGCCCGGCTGAAGAAACCCCAGCTGTATTCAGTCACATACTGCCTACTCAGAGGCGATGTATGCCCGATGTACAAGGCCATGTCCAATCCAGAATTAATGGACATGCTCCACCTCAGAAAATCCAAATCTACCAGAGCCACGAGAGTGAGAGATTTCAACCTCAACACATAAATAAATAGGATGTGCTGGAGGGACAGATTCATAACCCAGAGGCTCCCTACACTCTGGAACAGAATCCCAGTCCATGTTAGGCAGAGCCCCTCACTAACTCTCTTCAAGAGGAATCTTGACGAGTGGATGGGAGATCATAGATTTACACTGGGGGTCATCACTGTGTCACATCTAGACAGAGGCACAGTAAAGTAAACCCTAAATGGGAATAATATTCACATAGCAAGGGGTGGCGAAAGCCACACACACTCTGGCTAGGCTTATAAATGCCCTAGGGCAGATAGCCTAGTATGAACCTATGAACCTATGAAGATACAAATTGTACAGGACACTAAGGATAATCACAAGGCTTTCTTAACTGATGGTAGGAACCTTGGTGGGAATTCACAGATATGCTCTGAATTACTCAAATATTACAAACAATACACCAAACCCACACATATTGCCAACATCCAACCTGACAGGTTCAGTGCAAACTCATCCCCCCACCAAAATGCTAAATATCTATCCCAGCAGAGTGCTGGCCCCGACATTGCAGATGCTGAGGTAACAGCCAGCATCCTCAAAGCAAAACACACAGCATCAATGGTACGAGATGGTGTCCTGGGCTGCATCCAACATGAACTCCAAGAAGAATGGAACGCCAAATAACACTACTGCTCAATCTCAGCCTTACCACAGGATATGTACCCAAAGATCAGTGTACAGCAATAGTGGTCCCTCTCCACAAAGGTGGTGCCTGAATGGATACTGCAAACTATCACCCCAGAATCCTGACAAGCTTGGTCTGCAAAGCTATGGAAAGGATCATCATGGACCTCAAAAATAAAGATATTGGGGACCTACAGACACTGGACCCTACCCAGTGTGGCTTTCTTAAGGGCAGATCCTGCCCCTTAAACATGTTTGACTCATTTGAAACAGTCATCAAGGCCATTGATGAGGGGAATGTGGTCCACACAGCCTATCTGGACCTTGCAAAAGCCTTCCATACAATACCCCACGTGTTCATTATAAATAAGCTCACCAGCTTAAATATAAACTCCTATGTCAGTAGATGGGCTGCAAACCAGACCAAGGACAGAAATGACATGGTCAGAAATGCTGCAGCCATGTCAGACTACAAACCAGCTACAACTGGCATCCCACAAGGCTCGGTCCTGGGACCGCCCTTGTTTGGTATATATTTCCCATAGGTACAGGCCAACATGGAAGGACTGTGTCTGAACAAGTTTGTAGATGACTACAAACTGGGCACCATATCTGACCTTCCAGCTGACACAAGCATCCTACAAAAGGGCCACATAGAAACAGACAACTGGTGCCAGAGCCATGTCATCAAGCTAAATGCAGAAAAGTGTATAGTCATCCCCTGTGGATAAATAGTAAGTGCCCACCAATTACCACATAGGTGTTAACCCATTAAGTACTTCAGAAGTAATAAGAGACCTGGGGACACAAGTTGACAGATATCTTGCATTTGACAACCATGTGGCTGTAGTGGTTACAGAAGCATACCATATAACCACCTAATCATGAAGGTATTCACATCTAGATCAGGGGAGGTCATTGTGCCTCTTCAATCATCCTTCATCAGCCTCACAATTGAGTACAATGGCCCCTGTGGGATGTACCTCAGCAGACACCTCCAGCAACTGGAAAGACCCCAAAAGTACCTCACCAGGAGGATCAAAGAGCTCTAACAGATGCCATGTGTTACCTGATTAAACAAACTGCAGCTCCACACAGTGCCATACTGCCTGCCCAGAGGCAATCTGTGCCTGATGTATAAAGCCATGTCCAAGCTGGAATCAATGAACATGCTGCACCTTGTAAAATCTGAATGCCAGT
Organism: Protopterus annectens; assembly: GCF_019279795.1. Lineage (NCBI taxonomy): Eukaryota > Metazoa > Chordata > Ceratodontiformes > Protopteridae > Protopterus > Protopterus annectens. The sequence goes on along the minus strand of NC_056741.1, from coordinate 1,743,310,679 downwards.
GAGCTATGCACATGAGAGACCTGAACCCCAGCACTGACATAAATAGGACATGCTGTAGTGATTGATCCATAACCCAGAAGCTCCCTCCACTCTTGAGTAAACTCCCAGTACAGGTTAGCCAGAGAGTCCCTCATTGACTCTCCTCAAGAGGAATCTTGATGAGTGGATGGGAGATGGTAGGTTTACCCTGGGTATCACTGTTATGTCACAGGTAGACAGAGGTACAGTATACTAACCTTGAAATATGTCATGGCAAACTCCAGTTACAATGTGTGTTGAAGGACAAACACACTCTCTGACTAGCATTAGAAATGGCCTAGGGCACATAGCTACTGTTTGTCAATGTCCACCCAAGTTGCGGAATACACTACCAATGTTGGACAAGCCTGGTTTAAGTAGTCCATATCTGAACAAAATGCAACATGGTCATATGTGCACAACTGGCCCTTAACCAGTCTGGTGTGCTCACTATGAATATTTAAAGCAGTGATAGGACTGAAACCCAGGATACTGTCCACCACAGTGAAAGTACTGAACCAGTACACTATACGATATTACAGTGTTTGGTCAGTATGAAAAGATATTGACAACTGTATGCAAACTATCCCATGGAAACCCTGCAGGCACAGTATAATCCCTGTTGGATTCAGACACAAAGCAGTTGGGCAGTAAGTACACAACATGACTTCCAACACACAACTATAAATGTGAAATATTGTTGAAGTTCACATATGGAAAGCTCACACTGGGCATGCTCGCACACTTTGATAAATGAGACATATGTCAGGCAACAAGCCATGGAAAGCCTGAACTGGGCATGCTCACACACTTAGGCCATGTCTCAGTTTAGCAGTTGGCCACACATATCTGGCATTTGTATGTGTTAATCCAGGAACCTCCCACAATACAGCAATCTGCCCAGTGCACACAGTTAAATGACAACAGAGACATAAGTAAAATAGTGGATCCCTCTCATATTCAAACATCTTCCACAGATACACAAGCTGTTCATAGAAACATGGAAAGCTATGGCAATAAAGACCTGCAAACAGTTTATCAGCAACAAATATTGTGCATCTGAAAATTAAACATATGGGTGTAGAGGTCAATACTAGGCTGTTTGCCCTAGGGAATACATAAGCTTAGCCAGAGTGTGTTTGTTGTCTGCGTCCCCAGTACAGTAGGCTACTGTGCCTCTGTAAAGTAGGTCACAGAAGGCACCATTTAAGGCTAGTGTGCTGTGCAAGCAGGGACACAGTGGAGATCCCAGGGGTTGAATTTGCAATGTCACATCCATGTGACTGGTGTTTGCTGGAAGAGGGTTGGCGAGGACTTATAACAGTAATTGGACGTCAATTACAGACTGAGGGGAGCCTTATCTGCAGTGTCTGGACAATTTCATTGTCAACACTTTGAAGTGATGATTTTGAGGGATTGAAGTGTCTTGCCAATACTGTTCAGAGATGTCCTCCCTCTGTGGGATATTGTTCTGTAATGTATTAGCTCCCTCCTTCTGTTGTACAGCTTATATATGGCTGGTGTACACCAGACAGGTCTCCTGTTGTGGAGGAGTCTTGGGTTTATTTGGGATAGCATGATCAATGCAAACCTTCTGGATGCTCATATAATGCAATTGTCAAGGATTATGCAGTGTCCTGTATAATCCTCCAGCATGGGTCCTTTGAAGTCTTACACCCCAGTCTTCACAAGTGCAAAGTCTGCTTTTGATAAATACTTTGCAGTGACTTCCTTGCCTGAGGGTGGGGAAGGGATATGGATGTCCAGGGAAAGTTGGTTATGGTCAGATATTAGCAATGGTGGTCTACCTCTGGTGTGGAATATAGAGTCCCCATGTTGCAGATGGTCAGGTCCAATATGTATTCCCCCTTGTGGCTGTGGTGATTGGTCCTGCCATAGCACATGGATTCACAAATTGTAGTGGCTGTAGGGTGATGTTGTTGAGGCCTGAGTAGTTCCCCCACTCAATATACCTGTACCTGAAGTTAACCACTGTAATGGTGTATGTGAACACCTTCATATCCTACACTGTTCCCAGGGAAGCAAAGTGTGGTTCCCAGATATGGGAGGGGTGGTCTGAACTGGTTGTGTTGTGTGTTACAGGTCCTGTGGTCATGAAGCATGGTATAAAACATAACCTGGCAGTGCTGATGTGCATATGTGACCCTGAAGTAGACAGCTGTTAATGCATATATATGCTATCCCCCTTACTGACAGATAGTGATAGATGTACATACCTCTTTATAAATAATGATGTCAGCACCCTATAAATACTGCAGGAGAAGAAAAAGTACCCAGTATTTCGAATAGCGTGCTCCGCTAATGCATCTTTCTTAAGTGTCATAATATAGTTAGGTAGGGGTTTGAATCTTGCAAATGCACAGTGTGTGTGCAATTCTGTTTGAAAGAAATGTCCCTTTTGGCAACTAGAAGAACACACTACATGATGTATAGATGATGTCAGCAACTAGAAGAACACACTACATGATGTACATTTTTTTTTTGGGGGGGGGTTAGTGTGTGTGCAATTCTGTGTGAAAAAAATGTCCCTTTTGGAAACTAGAAGAACACACTACATGATGTACATTTTTTTTGGGGGGGGGTTAGTGTGTGTGCAATTCTGTGTGAAAAAAATGTCCCTTTTGGCAACTAGAAGAACACACTACATGATGTACATTTTTTTTGGGGGGGGGGTTAGTGTGTGTGCAATTCTGTGTGAAAAAATGTCCCTTTTGGCAACTAGAAGAACACACTACATGATGTACATTTTTTTTGGGGGGGTTAGTGTGTGTGTAATTCTGTGTGAAAAAAATGTCCCTTTTGGCAACTAGAAGAACACACTACATGATGTACATTTTTTTTGGGGGGGGGTTAGTGTGTGTGCAATTCTGTGTGAAAAAATGTCCCTTTTGGCAACTAGAAGAACACACTACATGATGTACATTTTTTTTGGGGGGGTTAGTGTGTGTGCAATTCTGTGTGAAAAAAATGTCCCTTTTAGTAACTAGAAGAACACACTACATGATGTACATTTTTTGGGGGGGGGGGTTAGTGTGTGTGCAATTCTGTGTGAAAAAATGTCCCTTTTGGCAACTAGAAGAACACACTACATGATGTAAATTTTTTTTGGGGGGGGGTTAGTGTGTGTGCAATTCTGTGTGAAAAAAATGTCCCTTTTGGCAACTAGAAGAACACACTACATGATGTACATTTTTTTTTGGGGGGGGGTTAGTGTGTGTGCAATTCTGTGTGAAAAATGTCCCTTTGGCAACTAGAAGAACACACTACATGATGTACATTTTTGGGGGTTAGTGTGTGTGCAATTCTGTGTGAAAAAAATGTCCCTTTTGGCAACTAGAAGAACACACTACATGATGTACATTTTTTGGGGGGAGGGGGGTTAGTGTGTGCAATTCTGTGTGAAAAAATGTCCATTTTGGCAACTAGAAGAACACACTACATGATGTACATTTTTTTTGGGGGGGGGTTAGTGTGTGTGCAATTCTGTGTGGAAAAAATGTCCCTTTTGGCAACTAGAAGAACACACTACATGATGTACATTTTTTTGGGGGGGTTAGTGTGTGTGCAATTCTGTCTGAAAGAAATGTTCCTTTTGGCAACTAGAAGAACACACTACATGATGTACATTTTTTTTTGGGGGGGGGTTAGTGTGTGTGCAATTCTGTGTGAAAAAATGTCCCTTTTGGCAACTAGAAGAACACACTACATGATGTACATTTTTTTGGGGGGGGGTTAGTGTGTGTGCAATTCTGTGTGAAAAAAATGTCCCTTTTGGCAACTAGAAGAACACACTACATGATGTACATTTTTTTTGGGGGGGGGTTAGTGTGTGTGCAATTCTGTGTGAAAAAAAATGTCCCTTTGGCAAATAGAAGAACACAGTACGTGATGTACATTTTTTGGGGGGAGGGGGGTTAGTGTGTGCAATTCTGTGAAAAAATGTCCCTTTGGCAACTAGAAGAACACACTACATGATGTACATTTTTTTTGGGGGGGTTAGTGTGTGTGCAATTCTGTGTGAAAAAAATGTCCCTTTTGGCAACTAGAAGAACACACTACATGATGTACATTTTTTGGGGGGGTTAGTGTGTGCAATTCTGTGTGAAAAAAATGTCCCTTTTGGCAACTAGAAGAACACACTACATGATGTACATTTTTTTTGGGGGGGGTTAGTGTGTGTGCAATTCTGTGTGAAAAAAATGTCCCTTTTGGCAACTAGAAGAACACACTACATGATGTACATTTTTTTGGGGGGGGTTAGTGTGTGTGCAATTCTGTGTGAAAGAAATGTCCCTTTTGGCATCTAGAAGAACACACTATATGATGTACATTTTTTTTGGGGGGGTTAGTGTGTGTGCAATTCTGTGTGAAAAAAAATGTCCCTTTTGGAAACTAGAAGAACACACTACATGATGTACATTTTTTTTTGGGGGGGGTTAGTGTGTGTGCAATTCTGTGTGAAAAAAATGTCCCTTTTGGCAACTAGAAGAACACACTACATGATGTATATTTTTTTTGGGGGGTTAGTGTGTGTGCAATTCTGTGTGAAAAAAAATGTCCCTTTTGGCAACTAGAAGAACACACTACATGATGTACATTTTTTTTTTTGGGGGGGGGTTAGTGTGTGTGCAATTCTGTGTGAAAAAATGTCCCTTTTGGCAACTAGAAGAACACACTACATGATGTACATTTTTTGGGGGGGTTAGTGTGTGCAATTCTGTGTGAAAAAAATGTCCCTTTTGGCAACTAGAAGAACACACTACATGATGTACATTTTTTTTGGGGGGGGGTTAGTGTGTGTGCAATTCTGTGTGAAAAAATGTCCCTTTTGGCAACTAGAAGAACACACTACATGATGTACATTTTTTTGGGGGGGTTAGTGTGTGTGCAATTCTGTGTGAAAGAAATGTCCCTTTTGGCATCTAGAAGAACACACTATATGATGTACATTTTTTTTGGGGGGGGGTTAGTGTGTGTGCAATTCTGTGTGAAAAAAATGTCCCTTTTGGAAACTAGAAGAACACACTACATGATGTACATTTTTTTTGGGGGGGGTTAGTGTGTGTGCAATTCTGTGTGAAAGAAATGTCCCTTTTGGCAACTAGAGGAACACACTACATGATGTACATTTTTTTTTGGGGGGGGGGGTTAATGTCTGTGCAATTCTGTGTGAAAGAAATGTCCCTTTTGGCAACTAGAGGAACACACTACATGATGTACATTTTTTGGGGGGGTTAGTGTGTGTGTGCAATTCTGTGTGAAAAAAATGTCCCTTTTGGCAACTAGAAGAACACACTACATTATGTACATTTTTTGGGGGGGGGATTAGTGTGTGTGCAATTCTGTGTGAAAGAAATGTCCCTTTTGGCAACTAGAAGAACACACTACATGATGTACATTTTTTTTGGGGGGGTTAGTGTGTGTGCAATTCTGTGTGAAAGAAATGCCCCTTTTGGCAACTAGAAGAACACACTACATGATGTACATTTTTTTTGGGGGGGGGTTAGTGTGTGTGCAATTCTGTGTGAAAAAAATGTCCCTTTTGGCAACTAGAAGAACACACTACATGATGTACATTTTTTTGGAGGGGGGGTTAGTGTGTGTGCAATCCTGTGTGAAAGAAATGTCCCTTTTGGCAACTAGAAGAACACACTACATGATGTACATTTTTTGGGGGGGGGGTTAGTGTGTGTGCAATTCTGTGTGAAAGAAAGGTCCCTTTTGGCAACTAGAAGAACACACTACATGATGTACATTTTTTTTTGGGGGGGGGTTAGTGTGTGTGTGCAATTCTGTGTGAAAGAAATGTCCCTTTTGGCAACTAGAAGAACACACTACATGATGTACTTTTTTTTGGGGGGGGGTTAGTGTGTGTGCAATTCTGTGTGAAAGAAATGTCCCTTTTGGCAACTAGAAGAACACACTACATGATGTACATTTTTTTGGGGGGGTTAGTGTGTGTGCAATTCTGTGTGAAAGAAATGTCCCTTTAGGCAACTAGAAGAACACACTACATGATGTACATTCCTCTTTCTAAACACTGATGATGTCAGCACCCTATAAGTATAGCAGGAGAAAGGAAACCTCCCAGTAATGCGAATAGTGTGCTCTGCTAATGCATCTTTCTCAAGTGTCATAACATAGTTAGGTAGCGGTTTGAATCCTACAAATGCCATGTGTGTTTTTGTCACACAGTTTCTCCATGTGTGTTGGGTGTTGCTCTTAATATTGTATGACATATATTATATCAGTAATGTCAATGCACACATGAGGTATGTGTGTGCCACATAGACAGATGTACCTGTAACCTTAAATAGTTCACATGTGTGAAGCCTGCCGCATGTGAATACATGGAATTTGCATTACACAACTTTTTGACTGTGGTTTTCTGTGCAGGGGCTGCGGTTGGTATGTGAATATACAGTGAGAGTAGTCTATGGTGTCATCTTACCAGTGAGGGATACACTTCTGGTCTGGAGCATATAGTCCACATGTTGGTGATGATCAGGTGCAGCATGTTTTCTCCTCTTGTGGGAGTGGTAACAAGTTGTTCCATAGCATTTGAGTGTATGGATTCTAGGAACCTTTCACCTAGGGTGTTGGAGCTACAGTAATGCTCCCAGTCTATGTGTGGGTAAATGAAGCTGCCAATATATTGTTATTTGGAGACACCTGCAGTTATTTGTGTATTCTTAAGTAGGCCAAGTGGGTTACCTGGGTTTAGGAGGGTGGTCTGTAGCAGGCTATGAACTGGAAGTCAGTTTAACCCACTGTTAGTTGCACATGGATAGTCTGTGATGTGTCACGCTGTGGCAACAACCTGGGGGTGTGGGTATAGGTTCATAGGTTCATAGGTTCATACTAGTCTATCTGCCCTTGGGCATTTATAAGCCAAGCCAGAGTGTGTTTGGCTTTCGCTACCCATTTTAAATTAATGTTGCTATGCCCTTTTTTGAGGTTAGTATACTGTGCCTCTGTCTAACAGTGACACAGAAGTGATACCCAGGGTAAACCTACGATCCCCCATCCACTCATCAAGATTCCTCTTGAAGAGAGTCAATGAGGGACTCTGCCTAACCTGGACTGGGATTTTATTCCAGAGTGAAGGGAGCCTCTGGTTTATGAATCTGTCCCTCCAGCATGTCCTATTTATGTCAGTGCTGAGGTTCAAGTCTCTCGAGCGCGTAGCTCAATGGGAGTTGGATTTTCTGAGGTGCAGCATGGCCATTACTTCCGGGTTGGACATGACGTTATACGTCAGGCACAGATTGCCTCTGAGCAGGCGGTATGCCACTGAGTATGGAGTTTTGTTAACCGGGCAGCATATGGCATCTGTTTGAGCCCTTTGATCCTCTTGGTGAGGTACTTTTGGGGTCTTTCCAGTTGCTGCAGGTGTCTGGTAAGGTACATCCCAATAGGGGCATTGTACTCAATTATGGACCTGATGAGGGATGAGTAAAGAGGCACGATGACCTCCCCTGATCTAGATGTGAATCCTGCATTGATTAGGTGGGCTATATATATTGTTTTTCTAACCACTTTGGCCAAGTGGTTGTCAAATGAGAGATTGCTATCAACTTGGGTCCCCATGTCCCTAAGTACTTCTTCCGTACTTAATGGATTACCACCTATGTGGTAATTTGTGGCCACTTTGTTTTTGACAAAGGGGATGACTATAAACTTTGTGGCATTTAGCTTGAGGCCATGGCTCTGGCACCAGTTGTCTGTTTCTATGAGGCCCTTTTGGAGGATGGTTGTGTTGGCTGGAGCATCGATTATAGCACCCAGTTTGCAGTCATCTGCAAACTTGGTCAGCCAGAGTCCTTCCGTGTTGGCCTGTACCTCTGAGAAATATATACCAAACAGGAGAGGTCCCAGGACTGAGCCTTGTGGGATGCCACTTGTAACTGGTTTGGAGTCTGACATGGCTCCAGCAATTCTAACCATGTGGGTTCTGTCCTTGAGCCAGTTTGCAACCCATCTAGTGACATAGGGGTTTATATTTAAGCTGGTGAGCTTATCTATAATGCCCAAGTGGGGTATTGTATCGAAGGCTTTTGCGAGGTCCAGGTAAGCTGTGTGGACCACCTTCCCCTCGTCAATGGCCTTGGTGACTGTTTCAAAGAAATCGACCAGGTTTAAGAGGCAGGATCTGCCCTTAACAAAGCTGAACTAGGTAGGATCCAGTGTCTGTAGTTCCCCAATATCTTTATTTATGAGGTCCATGATGATCCTTTCCATAGCTTTGCAGAACAAGCTAGTCAGGCTTATGGGGCGATAGTTTCCAGGATCCATTGAGGCACCACCTTTGTGTAGAGGGATCACTGTTGCTGTACACCCCTCTTTGGGTACATATCCTATGGTAAGGCTGAGATTGAACATTAGTTTTATGTTTGGGTTTAGCTCATCTTGGAGTTCATGTAGGACGCAGCCCGGGACACCGTCTGGTCCCATTGATGCTGTGTTTTTTGCTTTGGAGAGGGCGGCTCTTACCTGAGCATCTGAGATGTCAGGGGGGCAACACTCTGCTGGGATAGATATTTGCCCTTCTGGTGGGGGGGGGAGAAGTTTGCGCTGAACCTGTCAGCTAGGATGTTGGCAATGTCTGTGGGTTCGGTGTATTTTTAGTCATTTTGGACTAATTCTGAGCATATCTGGGAATTCCCACTCAGGTTCCTAACATAACTAAAGAAAGCCTTGTGATTATCCTTAGTGTCCTGTACAATTCTTCTCTCGAAGCTGGCCTTAGACAATTTTAGGAGTGCCCATAGTATTTTGCTAACACTGATCAGAGATGCCTTCCTTTTTTGGGATTTTGCTCTATCATGTAGTAGCTTCCTCCTTCTATTGTATAGTTTGTTTATGGCTGTGGTCCACCAGACAGGACTTCTGCCTTTGGAGGATTGGGTCTTGTTTTTATTTGGGATTGCATGATCCATGCATTCCTGAAAGTGTTCATAGAATGCATTTATAAAGGATTCTGTAGTCTGGGCCATATTTTCAACAGGCCTGGGGGCTTTGAAGGATTCCACCTCAGTTTTGGGGGGTGTGGAATTTGCTGTAGAGAAGTTTTACACTGTGGTTTTCTGTGCAGGGGGTGGGGTCGGGATGTGAATATCCAGTGAGATTAGTTTATGGTCTGATCTTACCAGTAAGGGATACACTTCTAGTCTGGAGCATAGAGTCCCCATGTTGGTGATGATCAGGTCCAATATGTTCCCCCTCTTGTGAGAGTGGTAACAAGTTGTTCCATAGCATCTGAGTTTATAAATTCTAGGAACCTTTGAGCTAGGGTGTTGGAGCTACAGTAATGCTCCCAGTCTATGTTTAGGTAGTTGAAGTCCACCAATATAATGGTGTTTGGAGAGATCTTCATATTTTCCAGTGTTCTCAGGAAGGCCAAGTGGGGTTCCTGGGTTTGGGAGGGTGGTCTGTGGCAGGCTATAAACTGGAAGGCAGTTTTACTCACTGTTAGTTGCACATGGATAGTCTCTGATGCTTCATGCTGTGACACCAACCTGGAGATGTGTGTATCTTTGAGGAATATTGATACCCCACCTCCTGTTCTGGTTCGGTGCAAGTTTTGGGGCCAACAAGCATGATATGAGGTATAACCTGGCAGTGCTGGGGTGCTTTCAGGAGCCTTGAACCAGGATTCTGTTACTGCACAGATATTGATGTTCTCCATGCTGAGGACAGTTACCAGTGCATGCATCTTGAGGTTTACACTGCTGGCGTTGAGTAGCATTACTATTAGTTTCTTATACCTTGTGATACCTATGGAGGTGGTTTTGTCTTTTGAGCCTTGCATAAAAAAGGCACTATGGGGGTAGCAAGAGCCTTTGCCAATATCAAAAAGCCCAGGGGTGACAGGTGCAAGCCGTCCCTAGCAAAGCATCGTGGCTTGTCGTGCATGTCATCCCTGGCTGACAGGCATTGGATCCCCTTTGGATGACACCGATACTTAAGCCAATTGTTGAAATTGATCATCTTGTCTTCATATTGTGGCATCATTCTTGATGAGGGTAAGATGCTACTCAAGGTCAGGGTCATACCAGCCTGGGAGACATGCTAAGAGAGCTCCTCTATGTCTCTTATCATGTAGTCCAGGGAGGTACATCTCAGGTCATTCACACCAGCATGGACAATGACTGAGTCATAGTTGTACTTGCCTTGGAGTGACCTGAGTGCTTGTGTTATGTGCCATAGCACCCGACAGGCAGCTCACTATGACCTTCTCCTTGTTCAGCCTGGTGAGCGGGACATCAGTGTGCCTGACGATAGAGTCACCTATTACAAGTGTATCAGGTGTGTTGTTTAGCCTTAAGGACTGTGACTGTTTGGCACACTGGCTTTGTGAGCTATGTGTTGCACGTGTTCTGTTCTGGGGTAGCGGTTGCTTGGGTGTCTGCTTTGGAGGTCTCTGCTGCTTAGGCAGATTTTTATTTAGAGCCTCTGAGTATGTTTTTGTGTGTTTATGTGTTTGGTTTGCTGTCGTGGTAGGTCTATGTGAGACTGGAATTGTAGTGACTGTGGGTTCCTTCTCCTCCTAACAGGTTTCGCCAGTACTGAGTTGAGAGAGCTTAGCCTCCAGTTCGGCTATATGGTTGCATCTCTCACATGTGTTGGAATTTGTTGGGAGGAGGAGAGGGTTGTCTGTGTACATGAGGCAGTTGTAACATTGCCTCAAGATTCCCAGATTCACCAGCTGGACCAGAGAGGAGATTGACAACTGACCTTTGGACATGCTAGAATAGTATTGGGAATTCCTTTATAATTGACAACAAAAAGGGCCAATGGGGAACAAGGTACTCAAGGGGAGTTTGTGAGGGTGTAGTGCTTTTAATTTGTTAGTGCTGACGTATATAATTGCTTTAGTGAGCAAGTGTCAGGTAACTTAAATGCAATGTGTTACAGGTAACTTAAATGCAAAAATGACAAACAGTAACTTTCTTTCAAGTGAAATAAGAAAATAAGTACAGTAAGCAATGCAGATGTCACTAGGGATCCACAGAAGCACTGAAAAGCCACGTTTTAGGTGGAATTAGCATTTCAGGGAAATAACAAGCAAACAAGCATACAAACAAAGCTACATTCAGCAGGCCTGGATCTAGTCTATGCTACAGCGAATAAGGTGTACCAATTTCAGTAAGAAACAGTTCAAATATGCAGGCACTATAAGCCTTTAGCCAGAAATTCCCAGCTCAGACGGGCAGAGTCCAGCCTCTCCTCCCACAAGAATGCAGACCATGAACCTTCTTAATGTAAAATAACTGGCCTGAAGCCCACATGCTTAAACCAGAACTAATACACTTTTAGAATAACAGACACTGAGCCCTCAATCAGCAGTTACCAGCTTAGAAGGATGTAAGCTACCTGTCCTGCCACCACAGTATCCTTGACATTTAATGAGACTCACCCTCCTGTCATAGTTAGTTCCGTGTTTTGGGGCTGTCAAGCATGGTATGAGGTGTAACCTGGTAGTGCTAGGGTGCTCTTGTGAGTCTTGAACCTGTTGTCTATTACTGCACAGATATCAACATTCTCCATGCAGAGTAGAGTTTGGACTGCATGCATCTTGCGGTTTACATGTCCGGCATTGAGTACCATTACTTCCATTTTCTTATCCCCTGTGCTACCTATGTAGGTGGCCTTCTGTTTTCAGCCTTACCACCAGAATGCAAAGATGTGCAGACATTACACTATGGTAATTAATAGTGGTGTACAAAACAATACAATGACAATCATACTGTTAATGCATCAGGCATGCTGGGATATACCCACAATGATATCATTACACTGTACTGTTGACAACATGATAATATTACTACACTTCTATGTAGTCACCCTGTGCATCAGCACCATGTTAACCTGTTCCTGCATCAATGTTACAGATTGCAGGAGGTGGCACAGTTTCATCATATGCACAGGGTGTGTACTTGGTATGCCTGAGTCTGCCACTGATACAACCAATCGACATGTATGTGTGTGTTAGTGAGGGACAAGAGTACAAGATGGGGCAATGTTGATGCGGTGTGTGCGTGTATGTGTTAGCACTAGGTGTTAGCATTATGCATGTGTGTATGCATGCACACAGTTCCACCTCATGGCTGCCATATACGGGTGTTTGTGGGCAGCCACTGACTGTACCTGCTAGGTCATACAGATCACTGTCTCTGGCCACAGACACGGTACCTGTGCCTGGCAGGGGTGCTACGGACAGTATCAGGTACTAAGCCAGACTGGGTACTGTCATCAGAAGCAGTTGGTTGATGAATGGACACATGTCCCTGCTGGGACTGTCCAGAGCCACGTGCACGTGGTCTCCTAGGGTGGTCTGATGACAACACAAACCCAGCATTGCTGGGGCTGGTACTGGCACTATGGGAGCGGCTGCAGATTTGTTGTCATCCTTGACGACTGCCAGCTGCTGATGTTGCTGGCATACGTCCACGTCGACGCCTCAACCGTCCTGCATTGCCCTGGCACATGGACATGTAGTCGTGGAACAGTTCTAATGTGTCCCCCAATGTCTGTCAATGACCTTGGTGAAATTACGGATGGCAGCCGCAATGTCACGCATAGTGTCATTCATAGCAGTGCAATGTGCTTTAAGCTCCCTCAGACCCTGTCTGGTGTACCGTTCCATACGTGCCTGTGCCTGCATTACAGCCCGGAACATAGCTGAGGTTGAAAGACCTCTGTGGGCACGTCTGACAGGGGCAGTATGACTATGGATGCTCCCATGAGAACCCCTGGACATCTGCCTGTGTGGTACCATGTCAGGACTCTGGCCATGGCTGCTGTGAGGGGATGCATGTGCCAATGATACCACATTACCCTGGTCAATGCCCACTGTATGCTGTCCATCACCTAAGGACATTGGTGACAATGGATGCATAGGCAGGATAACTGTGTGCATTGATGGGGTTGACTGCTGTGTACTGTCGATCGGCTGATCAACAACAGACCCCGTCACACCTCCCTGTGCCATTACACATGTATCATCATTATCACTATCCCCAGCAGTGGATTCAGGTTCCCTGCTGCACACCACCAGAGCAACACCAGAACCTGTGAGAGGAAGGCAGGAAACACAGTTTACAATGTGTACACAATGTTAAAACAGATGCACACGGGCACATGCGCGCATGCACACATGGGGACATGCACACATGGGCACATGCACACATGCACACATGGGCACATGCACACATGCACGCATGCGCACATGGGCACATGCACACATGGGCACATGTACACATGCACACATGGGCACATGGGCACATGCACACATGCACACATGGGCACATGCACACTCCTCAGTAGATGAGATACAAACACACAGACACAAACACACCTGCAATCCAACACATAGCAATACTGTTTGAGGGTATTATTACTATTATTATCATTAGTATTAAAAGTATTGTTATTACACACTCACCAGCATGGATTGGCTGCCTTGCTGTTACACCAGATGGACCTGCACAAATAAGAGATTTATTGTCAGTGGGCACAACTGTGCCATTGCTACTGTGAGTATGATACAGTTCAGTAGTACAACAGTTGGCTTTCACAGGTCAACTGCTGATATTGAGAATATCAATCTTGCACAATAATTTCCAGGATAACAGCTACAAACACAGTACACATCTCACACATGCATAAACTACCAGTGTAGAGAACAGTCAACTATAGATATGGCATGTTACCTGCAGGCTCTAAGTCCACATGCTCAGTGGCTCCAGCCTCCATCATTACACATGTCTGCGGATGTTGTTGTTGTTGGGCTGGATCCACAACACTTAGGAGGAGCCCCTCCAGTCTGGTGAGGGGGGGTGTATAGCTGCCCCACCACCTGTGGCAAGCTGTTGCCTGTGGATATCAGACCCACGCTGACGGACATTTCTAATTAAATCACTGCAGTGATGGTGTACCTGCTCATATGTCCGGTTATGCATGCCTATGTCATTTACCCGACGGACAATGTCTTGCCACAGTGCAGCCTTCTCCTGCTGGTTCTGGCTGCTGCGGGAAAAGAGTGTGACAAAATCCCACACCAGGCTCTGGTGTATCTCCTCTTCCTCTGCAGCAGAGTACGAGAGGTTGCGCTTGTGCACCATCGCCCTGGAAGGAAAAGAAAAATATGTGAGCAAGTGATATGGCACACATAATACTGTACTGTAGTGATATCACTGAACTGCCATATATAGCATCTGTCTGTCTATTGGGGGATACACATGTAAATGACCACATATCAGTGCTCAGCCAACAACTGTGTGACAGTGCCTGGCACACTCCATACAACAAACTAGTATACACCAGCAGTTGGCACACTGTTTGAGGTCCAATGCACAACCTCACACTGGGGGTTTGTATCAAGGTAATGGATGGGGAACATTGTCAACCCATGCAATGCATGCAATGCACAGTTAAAATTTCAATGGTAATGCACCCTAGTCTTTGTGGCCATACCCCTACCTACATCGCAGTCACATACAGGGAACCACAGCACAACATATGGCAATGTAGTATGTTTGTATCCCAATACCTGACACATCTTTCTCTGGCCTCACACCAAGGACACACACTACCATGACAGACACAAAGTCATGCTGAGCAATCACACCATTACAGACCTTGCACACAGTCAGTGGCACACTCATTCCAACTCACATAGTTGGTATTGCAATGAGTACATGTGTGTGTGCATTGTGTCATAGGTAGGTAGTATGCTATTGGCCCTGGGCCTACAGCAGCATACTGTTATGCTACCCTGCCCCTTGGGACACATGTAATGTGATTGTACTTGCTCCTGTCAAAGAGTTACACAGGGTGACTCATATGGCATATTATCTATCTGCATAACATTCAACAGGGGTATGTCTGACATCTACTAATGAGGAGCCTTGCTTCTTAATGCTGGGAGGTTTACTCCAGGGTATGGATTATTTGTGGGTAGGAACCTGTACCTCCACCATGTGCTCTTTACTGCGGTGCCAAGGATGACAGACATAGGTCATTTAGGCTGGGGATATTGTGAGGTGTTACCATGGTTGTTGGACAGGTGTTATGGGTGTGACTTAACTATGTATATCCAGCAGTGGTAACCTCTGTGTAGGTAGTATGAAAGGCACTCTGTCTGTGGTTTTGTCAATCACTCTGCATAGGTAATGTATTTGAGGGCATTATCACTGTTTGTTAGGTATGACTGTGTCTTTCTCCCTTTCTGTAGTTGTCATGGGAGGTGCATACCATGTAGGACATTGTGAGGTGTAGAGGGGTACAGTGATCTACATTTCCCTAGCTGACACACCATTTGTGCTGACACGTACCATGTACAGGGATTACAATACTAGTGTGCCACTGTGAATATCAAAGGGGAGGCTATTGTACACTTGATTCCCATGTTCCCTCCTGACACATCCAGTAGTAGGCAGGTGTTTTGGAATGGGGTATGGTACTCCAGTATCCACACTGGTGTTCAGTCCATGCCTTTGTCACCAGGCACCTGTTGCAATACATCTGCACACGTGTCTCTCTCAGTATATATATATATATATATATATATATATATATATATATATGTATATATATATATATATATATATATATATATATATATATATATAGAGAGAGAGAGAGAGAGATATTCATATACATACATATCTCTAGACATTCATATCTGTCTGTATATGTGTATGTATCTATATATATCTATATATGCATGTGTCTGTTACATATATATGTATATACATATTCTATCTATCTATCTATCTATCTATATATGTCTATCTATTTATACATCCCTCTCTATGTACACATATATGCATATTATATATATATATATATATATATATATATATATATACATATATATAAATATACATATATAAATATACATATATATATATATATATATATATATATATATATTTTTTTTTTTTTTTTTATTTACACATACAAATACACACACTAACATACTGCTAAACATCCATTACTGTACAACCTACATTGTACGTTGCACTACAACCTACATTGATATGTGCACATAGCAACCTTCAAATACATGTGTATATCCAGCCTTCACTAACAGTTGCAGTATGTCCCCTGCCCTATGCACATCTTCATATATATACATATGGAGGGTTCACAGTATGTAGATTATTAGGTTATGTAGTTTACATTACCTTTGTTTCTCACTGCTGTTTGTGATGGCTTGCTGCTTGGTGGCCTGCGGATGGTTAGCTTGATGGTTTTTATTTATTTATTTTTTTTTTGGTGTCTGTCTCTGTGTCTCTGTGTCTCTCTCTCTCTCTCTCTCTCTCTGTCTCTTCCTCCGGTTGTTGCAATGAAACTATTGCATGTCTGGACTGGGAGTACAGGCTGCTTTTGTAGGTATCTGCACACGTGCATGTGATGGCCTCTGCACCAATTGTTAGCCAGCATTTACTAATTGCATGCAGCCTGCTGTGTGGTAATTGCAGTTCTCACTGTGATTTCAGGACAGTGCTATAAAATGTTAGGTTAGGTAGGCATAGCCCTTTCAGATTTTCAAGGTGGGAACCATGCTGGTAAGCTGTGGGCACTGTTCTGTGAGTGTAAAGGTTGGTATATCTCTCATATTTAAGGCTGTGTTGTAGGCACTGTAATGCATGTTGTACTGAAACCTGACTATTGCTTCCTCCAGTTCATTCTTCTCAGTGTGTATGTTAACTGACACCTAATAATACTAATACTGTTTAAATGGGAGTATGTGCTTTCCTGTGGGACTTGTGGATTAACTGGTATACAGCAGTGGCTCTTGCAATTTGTTGCTATGGCTTCACTATTTAACCTTTACATTCACTCCTTGAAGGACTGCTAGGTGTCCTTACTGGAATGTGTTGCTATGGCTTTCCTATTTTCCATTTACATTCACTCCTTGTAATGCTTGCTATATTTCTTTCAGCAGCAATTCCTTATATGTTTGGTATGGTTTGGTGGTACTGCAGGCAGTCTGGTCTGGCCAAGGTGTGGGGCTTGACACCTACAAGGGTATTTTATTTTGCTGTTGAGCAGTAGTGGGGCCTTGTACTTTGTACTAACAGTTATAGATAGCAGGCACATGCAGCGCTTGTAAACTGCTATACTGTCCTTATTTTATTAGCTGGCTACATCCTTTGATATTTCTGGGTTGTACTTCTACATGAGGGTGTGCTTGTGGAAGCTATTCTACAGCTATTCACAGAGTGTGTGACAGCAGACAGAATGATATGCCTGTGAGTTTGTGATACTTGCAGGCCTCAGATACTCTCAGGTGTATCTTTTATCAGCCTCAGGGAATGGTACATATCAGTGGGATACACCCGTGATATATTTCAGATATTCTGCAGTTGTGACTGTGGGGTATTTTGAGCATATGTATTACTACACCATTTCTGACATGCAAGTAGTGCATACTTTAAGTAATTGACAGTTACCATTATGTGGGATTCCATACCTTTCTGCCTACTGTTAGTATATTTCACAGGGAGTCAGTGGGGCACAGTTAACATTTGTTTTCAAATCAGGGACATCCCTGTAAATCAGTCACAGTTGCGAGGTCTGGCCTCTTACCTATTCAAATATGGCAGTGTTTATCCTGCTCTGATAGTGTGTGTGGTTTGGAAGGTGCTACTGTCACATTATTACCTACTAGCTACCTACCAGCATGGCTGTTTCTCTTCTCACATTAATGTTATGCAAATCCACAAGAATTGCCAGTCAAGATACAAGAAAAGCTTTGTGTAATAGCCTTCCTATATTCTCTTTACATTCAGTCCTACTATTTCATGATATATTGCTTTCAGCACAAAGTTCTTGCATATCAGTCATGGCTTAGTGGTAAGTCATGCAGACTAGTGTTTCCAAGGTCCTGGGTTCGAGATTAACAGTGGAATTTTATTTTGCTGCTGAGCAGACTACAGGCCTTGTCATTCAGAGTGACTAAGGCACTTTTAAGCAGTTGTAAGCGGGTTAGCGCTGGTTTGCACTGTGCTCACGCATACGCACTGTCGCTTAGCTTCACGCACACACGCTTAGCTAAGTGCACACAAGCGCACACCCACTTACAACTGCTTAAAAGTGCTTACTCTCGTGCACACCTGCACTAATTTCTTTGTGAAAGTGGTGAAAAAGGGGGCACAAACAGGGTAGGACAGTAGGAAAACAAGCTCGGGATTTGCAGGAAGGATGTAGGAAAGGCCCATAGCTGCTCATTTCTTTATCAGCAAAAGCTGTGCATATGTGTGTAATTTGGTGTGAAATTTGAAATCTTCCACCCCTGAGAGAGGGGTGAGGACAACAAAGTATGTTGTACAGCCATTTGTAATTACCAGTTCACATGTCCAGCAGACATGTCTGCAAAATGGGCAGCTATGTATGGGGCATAATTTTTTTGTGGGAACAGAGTGCCCTTTTTTTATTTTTTTTTCAGGTTAGAGTGGAATGTGAGCTACAGGAAGTAGGTATATTTGGGGAGGTAGGTAGGGGAGGTTAAGAGACAAGACAAACAAGATGCATACAGGGGTGAAGTATGACACATGGGGGGAAACACAATTGACGGGGATGGATGTTTGGATATTGCGAGCCCATGAGCCCACATATGGCAACAGTGGAACTGAGATCCCCACCCATGGGCAGTTGCCACTGCACCTTCACTGCCCAGGATGGGGCTGTGCTGTGGGCTGTGCAGGATGGGCAGCAGGCACACCCGTGAGTTGCGCCACCCGTGCCTCAAGCTGGCATAGGGGTTCAAGCACAGAATGACTGATCTTGCTACGCACCACAGACCGGACACTTTGGAGGGTGAGTGGGCAGTCACCTCCGGCCACGCTTGCAGAGGGGGATGAGCCGCATCCCCTGCAGTGCTTACACCCGAAGGTGGCACAGGGCCACTGGAGGAGGTTCCGGCCTGGGCACTAGTGCCAGGTGCACTCGCCAGATGAGGTGGGAAAGGTGGGTCCGCTGGAACCCGCCTTCCCTGTTGTCCTATGTTTAGCAATATTTTATGACATTTTGGGTTAGTAACAAACAATACCATTCAAAATTAGTTGTAACAGCATGCATCAGTATTCCCATTAACCAAACACCCATGAATTCCAAACATTGAACAACAAGCATAACACATGCATATTTTGAACAACAGTACACAATCCAGCAGCATGCAGGGTGGATTGATGGCAACAGTTCATCAGGTTTGGATATGTGAACAGGGCACATGCATCAACGTACGTGCAAATATGTTTGAACCAACAGGACAACTGTCCATAAGAATTAATTTTGAATACACATACCCAGTTTGTTGTGGAATGGCATTATTTGTAAATATAGAGTAGGGTGAAGAAATATTTCATTAACAACTTCAACTACCTATACATATGCTGTACATCTCTAGTAGCTGCAAATATATATACCCTACAGGTCTTAGTACAGTTTCCTGTATGTAACCTTAGGAATGTTGGTGATGGGACTGTTACTGCTACATTAATATACATTGCATTTTTATTCATACACGTTCATATCTGGCTGTGTTCAGGTACAGAATCCTGCTACATTTGATTTATATGGCTCTAGACAACTGTGGATGTTCATTATTTCATACAACCATACTATCTCCATATTGCAAGGGTACAGCAACATATCCAAATTGTGGGACAGACACATTCCAGCTTCAGTACTTTATTACAAACATTTCACTGTTTGGTTGTGGCTGTCTCATTCATTTCATTATGTACTGACTGCAGTATACTTTATTCAAGAGTTATAACAGCTTTCTTGGTCGATTCATACCTCTTTCTCACACTCTCACTTGTTTTATTTTTACAATTCAGGATGGTACTTAACTCTAGGCGTTATTAACATGTCTTACTTGGTTACAACAATCCTTTCCAACAGACTCACTTGTTTCATATGGCAGATTTTAAAAGGGGATGTATTTGACACATGTCTATTGTCTTTAGCTTGTTTACCACTAATTTTCAGGCTGCAGCAGGTTATCTGATATTACAATACAGATGGAAAATCTCTATTTCAGACTTGTTTAATTTTTATTTCTGGATTACAGGCTGCATCACTTATCTAATCATACAGTATTAGCAGAATCTTTCTTCTAGTGTTATTTGAACTTTATTAATATGTAACTACACTGAACTCTTTTACAAGCTGTCTCACTTTTATTGTATAACAATTACAGAAAAATAATTACTAACCTGCTGGTGGCGCAACCGCTCCAGCCTATCACCATAGGCTCGCCGATTCGCGGAACGCACACCTGCAGCTGTAATATAAATGAAGTAATACTGGAACATACATCTCCATAATATCAGCTAGGATAATTTCTTACATACGTAATTACATGGATAATTACTCAGTAGTGGGGCGTTGGGCATTTGCCGGGCCTCCTGGATCCAACGGTTCAGTTGGTCCTGCTTTCATCTCTTCAGGTCTGCATGGTGGTGACAGACCTGTTCACCAGTCCTTGGTATGCCTGTGGCACTGGTGAGATCATGTGCCAACCGGTTCCACGCCTCTGCCTTGTACGCTCCCCACAGAACCTGGCCCTCCATGAGTTGAGCCTCATGATCATGGACTAGGAGCCAAACCATATATTTGGACTCCTCAACACCCCACCTCTGCTCAGAAGCGACTGCCCTCTCCTACACCTGCCATCCTGACTGCAAATAGGTTCCACAATCAGTTATGCTGTGTATTCCCGCCTATGGGGCTTATATATGCCGTTTTTCCCACACTTATCTGTGATTTGCAATTTTGGAAATGTATCAGCTTAAAAACCCTGCTTTGTCATGCTTCTGTTTCCATTCATTCATATATATATGCTAATACTGCATTTTTCAGTACAGCTGTCACGGCTTAGTGGTTCAGTACTTTGACTATGATACACAGTATCCGGGATTCGAGCCTGGGCATTGCTTTTTTTATTTTACTACTGTGTAGACAGGCTAGGAGGTGTGTCTGTGTAAAGGCGGCTTTGATACAGGTTGCTCAACGTTGCCCGCCAGTAAGCCGGTTGGCATGCTGCGCAGCTCCGCGCAAATGGGTTACGCTGGTTAACACGTTATTTGGCTATGAGCATGCATATTACGCTATGAGAAATGTTGCTCAACTAGGGGCACACAGTTTCAGCATGTTAAAGTGCTGCTCAACTCCGGGCACTCATATTACACCTGTTAAACCACTGCTCACCTGCGGGCAATCATACTCAGCTTGTTAGAGCGCTGCTCAGCTATGGGCACTTATAAAATTTTTTTTTTATTGTGTTAGATTTCTTCAAAAATACATGTCCCATTTCATTACATTTTACTTAAATTATAGTTTTATATATATATATATATATATATATATATATATATATATATATATATATATATACATATATGTCAGGGGATTATTTCATGCTTATTTCACTAAAAATAGAAAATGATGCTGTTGGGGCTCGAACCGTGACTACCTCCTCTTTGGCCGACATCTCTACTGCTACGCTATTGCTACTTGGCTTGATTTACATATTTAGATCTTATATGCTTTTCCAATGAGTGCTAACTGTGGCTGAGCGAAGGGCACATCCACGCAAATGAGCGCAATTACGGGCAAACATTTTTGAAATTATAAAAAAAAAAATTAAACTGTTGATTTTTACATTTTACATTACAGTTGGGTTTATAATCTGTGGGGGCATGTGTGCTGTTGTGCTTCTTGACATTTCCTCGGACTCGCTTGTGGGTGTTTCCTTTCGGGACTGTGATTCATCTGGAGGTGTGTCCCTTTGCAGGACTCACCGTGCGGACACGCCCCCTACTTTCCTACACGGACCGTGTTAGCCTAGGGTGTGATTCAGCATGCCCTCATGAATATGCATGGCATGCTGACATCACACAGTTTAACTGCAGCCTCCGTGTAAGACTTGCTAACTCTACACGGAGGTTTCGTGAATCCTGCCCACCATCTTAATATCATTTATAATGTGCCTTCTGAAGCCGTTCTGCAAAATAATTTATTATGATTTCATGATGGGCAACATGAGACAACTGTCAACTTTAACATAATTGCATTGCTAATATAACATTTTCATTTGCAACTGAAATTTATCAAGTTAAACTGCATTTTAGTAGCACTTTCTAAGTTTTATTTGTGAAGAACTAAATGTTGTGGCTTAGTAACAGATTACTGAAGTAATTATTAAAATGCACATTAGTAATTAGGTACAAATTAGATGTTCTTTAGAAGATGACCATATAATCATTTATTTTACAGTTAATAAGTGAAGTACAGATGTCTTGTATCCTTCTCTGATATCTTATCTTCTTAGATAATTAGTAAAAATCAATCCAGAAACAGTATTAGTTAATTTGAGTTGTATATTACCATACATAGGTTCATAGGTTCATAGGTTCATAGGTTCATACTAGGCTATCTGCCCAAGGGCATTTATAAGCCTAGCCCATAGTTATTTGGCTTTCGCCACCCCTTTAGTTTGAATAAAACTATGCCTATTATTTTGCTGTGCCTCTGTCAAGCAGTGACACTGAAGTAATCCCTGGGGTATATCTGCGATCCCCCATCCATTGGTCAAGATTCCTCTTGAACAAGGCCAGCGAGGTGCTCTGCCTCACATGTACCGGGATTTTGTTCCACAGCATAGGGAGTCTCTGGGTGATGAATCTGTCCCTCCAGCATGTTCTATTAATAACCGTGTCAAAGTTTAAGTCTCCCGCCCTTGTGGTTCTGAGGGATCTAGATTTTTTGAGGTGAAGCATATTCATCAAATCAGGGTTGGACATGGCCTTATATGTCAGGCACAGGTCACCTCTGAGCAAGCGGTATGAGACTGAATAGAGCTAGAGTTCTTTCAGTCGGGCAGCATAAGACATATTTTTGAGACCCTTTATCCTTTTGGTGAGGAACTTTTGGGGCCTTTCCAGCTGCTGCAGGTGTCGTGTCAGATACATTCCGAATGGGGCATTGTACTCAATCATAGGTCTAATGAGTGATGATACAGGGGGACGATGACCTCCCTTGATCTAGATGTGAATCCCTTCATGATCAGGTGGGCAATGTAGAAGGTTTTCCTAACTACTTTAGCAACATGAGTGTCAAGCGAAGGCTACTGTCAACCTGGGTCCCCAGATCCCTGATGACTTCTTCTGTGCTCAGTGGATTGCCACCTATATGGTAGCTAGGGGTAACCTTGTTTTTCCTGAAGGGTATGACTATGCATTTCTTGGCATTTAACTTTAGGCCATGGCTCTGGCACCAGTTATCCGTTTCTGTGAGGCCCTTCTGAAGGATATCTGTGTCAGATGCGTTTTCGACTATGGCGCCCAGTTTGCAGTCATCTGCAAACTTTGTCAGCCATAGCCCTCCTGTGTTTGCTTGTACTTCAGAAAAGAAGATGCCGAACAAGAGTGGACCCAGGACTGAGCCCTGTGGGACACCACTTGTGACAGGCTTTGAGTCTGACATGGCTCCAGCAACTCTGACCCTGTGGGTTCTGTCACTTAGCCAGTTTGCAACCCATCTTGTGATGTATGGGTTTACATTCAAGCTGATGAGTTTTTCGATGATACCTGAGTGGGGTATTGTGTCGAAGGCCTTTGCCAGGTCAAGGTAGGCTGTATGGACTGCCTTTCCCTCATCAATGGCCTTGGTGACTGTCTCGAAAACGTCAACCAAGTTTAAAAGGCATGATCTGCCTTTGACAAAGCCAAACTGGGTTGGATCCAAAGTCTGCAAGTTCCCTATGTCTTTATTTATGAGTTCCATTATGATCCTCTCCATGGCTTTGCAGATAAGGCTTGTCAAGCTAATGGGACGGTAATTTCCAGGGTCGGTGGAGGCACCGCCCTTGTGAAGTGGGACCACAGTCGCCGTGCGCCACTCCTTGGGTACGTATCCTGAGGTGAGGCTAAGATTAAACAGCTGTCCTAACTGCTGGTTTAATTCCTCATTGAGTTCGTGGAGCACACAGCCGGGGACACCATCCGGTCCCATGGATGCTGTGTTTTTTTGCTTTGGAGAGAGCAATTCTCACCTGGGCGTTGGAGATGTTTGGGGGGCTACAATCTCTGGTATAGATATCTCTCCTTTTGGGGGGGGGGAGTTTGCACTGAACCTGTCAGCCAGTATGTTGGCAATGTGTGTAGGTTCAGTAATCTTCACATCATTTTGAACTAATTCTGAGCATATCTGGGAGTTTCCTCCTAGGTTTCTAACATAGCTAAAGAAGGCCTTATGATTGTCTTTTGAGTCCTTGGCGATTTTTCTCTCAAAATTTGCCTTGGATGATTTTATGAGAGCTCTTAGTTTTTTACTTATAATGATCAAAGGTGTCTTTCCTTTCAGGGATTTTGCTCTATCTTGTAGTAGCTTCCTCCTTTTGTTGTAGAGCTTGTTTATGGCTGGGGTCCACCAGACTGGACGCTTGCCTTTGGTACAAAGAGTCTTAGTTTTGTTTGGGATTGCCTGATCCATGCAGTCCTGTAGGTGCTGGTAGAAGGCATTTGTAAGTGATTCAGCGGTTTGAGTAATGTTTACCACTGGCTCAGGGGCCTTAAAGGAGACCACACTAGTTTTTAGAAGTGAGAAGTCGGCTTTTGAGAAGTTTTTCACTGTGGTCTTTTTTATTTCAGGTGGGGGCGGGATGAGGACCTCCAGCGAGATTAGTTTATGATCTGATCTCACCATTGAGGGGTATACTTCCGGTGTTGAACATTGTGATCCCATATTCGTGATGATGAGATCAAGTATGTTTTCTCCTCTTGTGGGGATGGTGACTAGTTGTTCCATGACATTTGAGTTTATGAACTCCAGGAACCTTTGGGCTAGAGTGTTTGGGCTTGAGTAGTGTTCCCAGTCTATATTAGGGTAGTTGAAGTCACCTAGTATGATGGTGTTTGGAGATACATTTATCCCCTCCATTGTTTTCAGGAAGGCCATGTGAGGTTCCTGAGTTTGAGAGGGTGGCCAGTAACATGCTACAAATTGCAGAGCAGTCTTGCCTATGGTTAATTGCACCTGGATGGTCTCCGATGCATCGTGCGTTGCCACCAACCTTGAGGTGTGGGTGTCCTTTATGAATATGGACACCCCCCCTTTCTTGGTGTTGTCCGGATTTTGGGGCGGAGCATGATATGAGGTGAAACCTGCTAGTGCTGGGGTGCTCTCAGGAGCCTTGAACCAGGTTTCTGTCACAGCACAGACATCGATGTTCTCCATACTGAGAAGGGCCTCGAGTGCGTGCATCTTGAGATTGAGACTTCTGGCATTGAGCAGCATTACCCTTAGTTTTTTTACTTTTTGTGTTCTAGGGTGGTAGGTTTAGAATTTGAGCCTTGCCTAAAAAAGGCACTATGGGGGTGGCAAGAGCCTTTGCCAATATCCGGAAGCCTGGGGGTGACAGGTGCAAGCCATCCCTTGCGAAGCAGCGTGGCTTGTCCAGCATGTCATCCCAGGCAGACAGACATTGGATCCCCTTTGAATGACACCAGAATTTAAGCCAATTATTAAAGCTGATCATCTTATCACTGTATTGTGGCATCATTCTAGGTGAAGGTAGGATACTGCTCAAGGTCAGGGTCATACCTGCCTGGGCTACATAATCAGAGAGCTCCTCAATGTCTCTTTTCATGTAGTCTAAGGAGTGCGTCTCAGGTCGTTGACACCAGCGTGGACAATGACTGAGTCGTACTTGTACCTGCTGTTGAGAGACCTGAGTGCTTGTGTTATGTGGCGGATTCTAGCGCCCGACAGGCAGCTTACTGTGACCTTCTCCTTACTCAGTCTGGTGAGCAGGACGTCAGTGTGTCTGACTATGGAGTCACCTATGACAAGTATGTTTGGTGTTGTATTTGGCCTTAAGGGCAGTGACTGCTTTGCACACTGATTTTGTTGTTTATGTGTTGTTTGTGTGGTGTATTGAGTTTGCAGTTGCTTGGGTGTCTGCTTTGGAGGCCTCTGCTGTTTAGGTAAATTTTTACTCAGAGCCTCCTAGTATGTCTTAGTGTGTTTATTTGTTTGATTCAGTGGTGTGGTTGAGTTATGTGAGACTAGTATTGTGGTGTGTGTAGTTGCCTTCTCCTCCTGCCTGGTCTTGTCAGTCCTGAGTTGAGAGAGCTCAGCCTCCAGTCTGGCTAAATAGCTGCATCTCTCACAAGTGTTAGTGTTACGTGGGAGGAGGAGAGGGTTGTCCGTGTACATGAGGCAATTGTAACATTTTTTCAGAATTCCCAGATTCACCAAATGGGCAGGAGAGGACGCCAGCATCTGACCCTTCGACATGCTAGAAAGAATTATGAGTTGGTATGAGACAGAAAAGTAGTGGGCTTAGCAGGGAAGTGGGCACTCCTGGGGGGTTCTGCTAGTGAGAGATTTGTATAATATAGGAGTGCTTGACCTGCAAAGAGAATGCTTATAAGACAAGGGATATGCTTATAAGACAAGTGCTGAGCTTTTTGAGAAGAAAAAGCTATTTGGAACAAGTGCTGCACTTTTTAGTGTAGGTGTAAACTGTTTAGGTTCCTAACAGAGCAGTTCTAAGGTAAAAATTGAAGAACAGACTTTCTGGAGCCAGAAAGAGTTTAACCTTGTTTAACCGGCGCTGCCCGATGCTGCTCTAGTGGCAACTCCGCGCTAAATCGCGCTAAAGCATGTTAAAGCGTGCTTGATAGCAGAGGCTGGAAAGAAGTAGGAATAGACCCAAAAGGGAAAATAAAACTACAGTTTCAAGTCAGTAACCACCTCTACGGGGGGCAGGGAAGCTGCTCAATGTTAGTCACTGCCACTGATCAACAGAGAGACCCTCCTTCAGCCCAAGCAAAAATGGCCTCACAGAAACTTTCAAACAGTTCAGGAACAGCAAGCCTGTAACTGAACTTTTTTAACTCTCAGAAAAGTGGGAAAAAAGCAAGATTTTTTTTTTGTTTTGATTTTACAGAGATAGCAGAGGTTCACAAGTAATATCAAGTTATAACAGTGCAGTAAATGACCCCACACAAGAGTGCTAGGTCAAGGACAGAAAATATGCAAGTTTTAAGAAAAAACGATTTAAAATTAAGTGCAAACAGGAAATTCAGCAAACAGCTTTTGGTTGTGCTCTAAATACAGCTACTAATACAGAAATCAAGTTTAACAAGCCAGAAAATGCTCAAGCTAGGCAGCTATGCAGAAAAACTTAGCAAATAAACAGAGAAAAATACTTAAAATCTCAAAAGTGGCTCCTTCTTCTCTCAGCGTTTTCCTCTTGGAGGGTGCTTCACCAACAGCCAACAAGCCTGAAAAGACGCCCAAACCATGAGGCAACTAGGTTTTAAGAGAGGAAGATGAAGGAGTTATGGAAATGACCCCTAGTGGCCAATAAAACTACAGTTTCAAGTCAGTAACCACCTCTACGGGGGGCAGGGAAGCTGCTCAATGTTAGTCACTGCCACTGATCAACAGAGAGACCCTCCTTCAGCCCAAGCAAAATGGCCTCACAGAAACTTTCAAACACTTCAGGAACAGCAAGCCTGTAACTGAACTTTTTTAACTCTCAGAAAAGTGGGAAAAAAGCAAGATCTTTTTTTTGTTTTTGTTTTTTACAGAGATAGCAGAGGTTCACAAGTAATATCAAGTTATAACAGTGCAGTAAATGACCCCACACAAGAGTGCTAGGTCAAGGACAGAAAATATGCAAGTTTTAAGAAAAAAACGATTTAAAATTAAGTGCAAACAGGAAATTCAGCAAACAGCTTTTGGTTGTGCTCTAAATACATCTACTAATACAGAAATCAAGTTTAACAAGCCAGAAAATGCTCAAGCTAGGCAGCTATGCAGAAAAACTTAGCAAATAAACAGAGAAAAAATACTTAAAAATCTCAAAAGTGGCTCCCTTCTTCTCTCAGCGTTTTTCCTCTTGGAGGGTGCTTCACCAACAGCCAACAAGCCTGAAAAGACGCCCAAACCACGAGGCAACTAGGTTTTAAGAGAGGAAGATGAAGAAGTTATGGAAATGACCCCTAGTGGCCAATAAAACTACAGTTTCAAGTCAGTAACCACCTCTACGGGGGCAGGGAAGCTGCTCAATGTTAGTCACTGCCACTGATCAACAGAGAGACCCTCCTTCAGCCCAAGCAAAATGGCCTCACAGAAACTTTCAAACAGTTCAGGAACAGCAAGCCTGTAACTGAACTTTTTTAACTCTCAGAAAAGTGGGAAAAAAGCAAGATTTTTTTTGTTTGTTTTTTACAGAGATAGCAGAGGTTCACAAGTAATATCAAGTTATAACAGTGCAGTAAATGACCCCACACAAGAGTGCTAGGTCAAGGACAGAAAATATGCAAGTTTTAAGAAAAAACGATTTAAAATTAAGTGCAAACAGGAAATTCAGCAAACAGCTTTTGGTTGTGCTCTAAATACAGCTACTAATACAGAAATCAAGTTTAACAAGCCAGAAAATGCTCAAGCTAGGCAGCTATGCAGAAAAACTTAGCAAATAAACAGAGAAAAAATACTTAAAATCTCAAAAGTGGCTCCCTTCTTCTCTCAGCGTTTTTTCCTCTTGGGGAGTGCTTCACCAACAGCCAACAAGCCTTCCTTTTTTCTGCTTTTTTAAAATACATACAAATAAAATTAATAACACACAGATAGTATAGAGCTATACACATAGTTTAAGCTAAATGTCTTTACACAGAACACAGATAGGTTCATAGGTTGCTACAGGGCTATCTGCCCGAAGGCATATATTAGCCCAGCCACACTGTGCGGTATTCACCGCCCCTTTGGTAGTTCCCTAGACCCTTGTACTAGCAGCTAGTACCCTTGGCCCCTATCTAGTAGTGGTGTTGGTGTGATCCCCGGTGTGAACTTTCTGTTATCCATCCACTCATCAAGGTTCCTCTTGAAGAGTGATAGTGAGGGGCTCTGTCTTATGTAGATCGGGACCCTGTTCCATAGTAAGGGAAGTCTCTGTGAAGGGAATCTATCCCTCCAGCAATTTCTATTCATTGTTGTGTTGAGGTTTATATCCCTAGAGTGTGCAGCTTGAGTAGACTTGGTTTTGTTAAGATGGAGCATGTTCAACAATTCTGGGTTGGACATGGCTCTGTACATTAGACAGAGATCACCTCTGAGAAAGTGGTATGCAACAGAGAACAGTCTTAGCTTTTTCAATCGTGCTGCATAGGGCAACTGTTGCCAGTACTCCTCTTGGTTAGGTACCTCTGTGATCTCTCCAGCTGCTGGAGATTTCTAGCCAGGTACATTCCTATTGGTGCATTGTACTCAATAATGGGTCTGATGAGGGAAGAGTAGAGGGGCACCATTACATCCTTAGATCTTGATGCGAACCCTTTCGTGATCAGATGGGTCACATAGAATGATTTTCTAACCACTTTGGCAACATGGTTATTAAAGGAAAGCTGACTATCTACTTGGGTCCCTAGATCCCTTATTTCTTCTTCAGATTTCAGGGGATTACCTCCTATGTTGTAGTTTGCGGGTACTCTGTTTTTTCCAAAGGGTATTACTACACATATTTTTGCATTTAGCTTGAGACCATGGTTTTGACACCATGCATCAGTCTCATTTAGCCCCTTCTGGAGGATCTCCATGTCAGCCAGAGACTCTATTATAGCACACAGTTTGCAGTCGTTCGCAAACTTAGTCAGCCACAGCCCTTCCGTGCTTGCCTGTACTTATGAGAAGTATATCCCAAACAGGAGGGGCCCCAGGACAGAGCCCTGAGGCACACCACTCATTACTGGTCTGGATTCGGACATAGATCCTGCTACTCTTACTTTATGGGATCTGTCTGAGAGCCAGTTTGCGATCCATCTTGTGACGTAAGGGTTTATGCCCAGGCTGGTGAGCTTATCAATAATACCTGAATGGGGAATGGTGTCAAATGCTTTAGCAAGGTCAAGGTAAGCCGTGTGTACCTCCTTTCCCTTATCTATAGCCTGTGTAACTGTCTCAAAGAAATCCACCAAGTCCAGGAGGCATGATCTGCCCTTGACGAAGCCGAACTGTGTAGGATCCAGCGACTGGAGGTTCCCAATCTCTCCATTTACGAGTTCCATAATGATTCGCTCCATAGCCTTACAGATCAGACTGGTCAGGCTTATTGGTCGGTAGTTCGCAGGGTCAGTTGTGGCCCCACCCTTGTGTAGTGGGACCACCGTTGCCGTGCGCCATTCTATGGGCACATATCCTGTGGATAGGCTGAGACTGAACAGGGTATTAAGATGCGGAGTTAATTCCTTTTGGAGCTCGCATTTGACACAGCCTGGGACACCATCTGGTCCCATGGAGGCAGTGTTTTTAGCTTTAGATAGAGCCTTGTTAACCAACGTATCAGTAATAATTGGACTTACACAATCCCCTGGAATGGTAATAGGCCCTGTAGGTGGTGGTGGTGGGGGGGGGGGGATTTGCACTGAACCTATCAGCCAAGATGTTGGCAATGTCAGAAGGGTCAGTGTATTTTGTTCCATTTTGTACTAGCTCAGAACAGACCTGAGCGTTGCCATTTAGGTTTTTGACTTAGCCATAGAAGGCCTTATGGTTATCCTTGTCATCCTTGGCAACTTTCTTTTCAAAATTATCTTTAGTTGACTTGATGAGGGCCCTCAATTTCTTACTAATGCTGATCAGGGATGATTTTTCTACTTGAGATATATTTTTTAAGCCTGACTGATGCAGAATTTTACTTGATGAATGAAAATAATTGATACTTTCAGCAAATTTAATACTATTAAGCTAGATTTTGGTCATGCAGGCAATTTTATTTGTAGATCATGTAAAAAGGGTTCCACTGAATTATTTTAATCCATGGAGAGTATGGAGCTGTATGAATTTCAGGACTCTGGTACAGAATCACATATACAAAATACCATAGACATAGCTCTACACAGAAATAACTTATATGATAAAAAAACTTGATACTGTGGTGGTGGTGCTGTGGTAGTATTGTCGCCTCACAGTAAGATGTTGTCCTGTTTGATTCTTAGCTAGAGCATCTTCTGTGTGGAGACATGCGTGAATGGGCATACCTTCATTGAAGGTTGTGCATCAGAGCTGGCAACTCGGCACGTAAATATCTACTGCCAATCATTAGCAGACCGGAGTTCCACTGTGGCGACCCCTAACCGGGAAAAGCCAAAAGACACAGCAACATATTATAAAAAACTTGACACACAACAGTGGGAGGAGAATGGGTGGAAATGAGAGTCCCAATAATATCATTTCAATGTTGCTACTCCAATAAATCCTAACACTGTAGAGAATCTTATCCATCACAGAAAACTAGATAATGAGAGGACATAGAAAAATGCAAATAGAAATCCAAATCAACTCAATCCATAAATGGAGCATTTAGCATTTACATACAGCACTCAAACAGTTATAGAACATAGTCTGCTAAATTCTAGAGATAAAAAAAATGTGCACATATGCACAAAGAAAAATAAATAAATAGCATCCTATTTAATGATAAAGACTCATGGGAAAAACAGACAGACCAATCAAAAATGTAAAGAGCCAGTATGGAAATGAAAGTGATAATATAATAAATTTGTATTGTATAATGTAAGAAAGTTTAACAAATAAAAAAACATCTCTCAGAATCACAGAATTATATTACAGGGTATAAAGATGCACTACTTGTCTTTGAAAAATGTCCCTAGTTAATTTCTTCCCTCCAGTTTGAGCTATTTTGAGTTTGTACTCTAACTTTCAATGAATGTGGTTTGAGCCTTTTAAAAAATAATCACCTAACAGTTCAAACAAATGTTCATATCGCTAGAACCATAAGTGTGACTAGACAACTGCAAATGGCAAACTATTTAACACGAAGTAACCTTTTCAGTGGTTACATTCATTCAATTCTAGGTCTTAAACTGGATTTTATAAACAACAATGAATACAGTAAACATTAATTTTGTAAATTATGACAGCTTATTAGTATATTAGTAACCATTCAAGCCAAACATGCGAAGCAACATTTCCTTCATACAGCTGTGAGCTTTCATATGAGGCTAAGCAGTTCTGTCACTTAATTGTTGAGAATCAAACATGAACATTATTATAATATAAATAAGTAATATTAAGATAATATTCAATATCTATTTATCTGCACTAGCTAGCTGTGTTTGCAATTCTGTAAGCTTTAAGATTGTTTCTTATATATTCTATATAGCATGGCTTTGGAATTATTAATGCAAATATGAGCAAGCAGTATTTGATGCCTAGATGTATCAGTAGGATGTAAATGCAGAAACACCTGTCACTATGCTATAGTGACTAGAAGTTTTCAACTTTTCTAGCTTTTACTAGAAACTTAGCTTAATATCAAAACTTAAAATAAATATTAAGTTGTTCTTTAAATACATCAGAAAAAAACAACAAATAAAAGGGAAATTGGAATGTAACATGTTAGGAGTAAATAATGAAGTAATCAACCAGCCTCAGGGAGCTATGAAAGTACGTGCTGAAAAAAATATGCAAACTTCACAATAAGTAGTGACACCTGTCAGAGTACTAGACAGAAAACAGAATACAGACTATCATCTGAATTTCCATGGGATTTGACAATATACTACATTATTTTCTTAGTTAAGGACAACGTAATTAAACCTATATCAATCCTATTAAGCAAAGTGTTACATGTGAACATATCCCTGTTCTATGGAGACAGGTTGTAGAGATACTAGTTCAAAAGGGTGAGGCTTATGCACATGACAGAGGACCAGCTACTGTGAGATATGTAACAGTATGGGTTTGTTAAAGGGTGGTCTTCAATTTTGAATCTCATGTCCTTTTCTTTAAAGAGGTAACAGTAGCACTAGATTTAGGACTACCTTTGTATGCTGCTTGCATTGAGTTTGCTAAGGCATTTAATGCTATTTGCTATTATACATAAGGGAATAACTGTCAAAATGAAAACATTAAACTTCATTTTATATCCAGTTCTTAAGGAGAAAAACTGATTAATAAAAATTCACAAGTCAGGGTGAGGAGGTTCCCGTCTATACTGATGGGGTTTCTCACTGGTGCTGTACATGACTCTTCACTTGGCTCACTTACTTTTAAATTATTCTTTATAAATAAACAGCAAAACACCAGGACATGGAGACGGCTGTAGAATCCAGTATAAAAATCTTTATTCGACACAAGCGCTTTCATAGGTAACCCCACTTCTTCAGATGTCTAATACATTTTTAAAACAGCTCTTGGTTTAAATATCCTCTTGAGACACCAACAGCCAACAAGCCTGACAGATTTGAACAGTGTTTATGGTAACTGTGGAGAAATAGTCAAGTGATAGAACACTAGAATGGCTGGGATGGGGGCTGCTGGAGGGGGGTAGGGGGTTGCTGCAGGTGGTACTGCTCTGGGAGGGGGGGTTCCAATCTATTACCCTGCCTAGAACTCCATTTGACCATGATCCTTTTCACTCTCATCACGATCTAACAAAAAATGTTTCATAGTAGGTGACTATTTTGGGGAGGTTATGAAGGCGAACACTATTTCTAGATATGACTTGCATATCATAAACATTTGTCATCTTATTTTATTGGAAATATTATTTAAACCTTAAATATTCTATACAGCTTATTTATTTACATAGTCAAGATTTTTATTCAGGCCTTCATTGGATAAAAATATAAAAAAAAATCTCTAAAATGCACCTTAGAAACTCTAGAACCCCATAGCTTCTGGGGGCCTAGCAGGTACCCAGAAGCCCCTGGCTTAATCAATTTATTTCAGTGAAGTATTTGGCCAGTTAGTGTGCTGAAAGAATTGAGGAAAAAAGTCAAGACTAAGACAAGATATGAAAATACAAGATGATGCCATCCAGATGGTGAGGGCAGACTGGTGGTGGGGTTGGTTAGGAGACAAGCGAAAAAAGAAATTACTTTTATCTAAAGT
Organism: Protopterus annectens; assembly: GCF_019279795.1. NCBI lineage: Eukaryota > Metazoa > Chordata > Ceratodontiformes > Protopteridae > Protopterus > Protopterus annectens. The sequence continues at coordinate 1,743,276,695 of NC_056741.1, read as the reverse complement.
GAATACCTAGTGTTATAAACTCTGCTTATGCCTTTAATGTCTGTATAAAATGCATTCGCTTTCTTCAATTCAGTGCTCATAACTTCATATGTCTATTTCTAAATATATAGAACATGAAAAGAAAATGAGGGATGAGTGTACAAAGATGTGAGATTGTCTAGTATTGGATAACTGCTGGCATCTGTTTTTAGATAGTGGTAGCTCCCCCATCCATGGCTGTTCTGGATCCATCACTGGATTATGCAGCCTACCATCGATGTCAGATTTGCTCCCTTCCCATAAAATAATGGTTCAAGACTGGACAATACGAGTATCTCTAGGTGGAATGTATTGCTGTACTCACAGTTTCAGTTCACTGAGTTTTACATCATTAATAAGCATCCATGAATTAGAAGAACTGCTGAATTCCAAACTGTCTTCCAAACTCTCTACAAGAGTATCATAAGCAACATATCATGCTGAAGGAAATATAGTTATGATGAGTCTTATGTGTTATAAGCTAGTATTATATGCATAGTGATGATAATGTAAGCCTTTCCTTTTGAATACTTGCTTCCAGAGGAAACTTGGACTGAGAATAACAGTGGTCCAAATATGGAGCCTTCTGGAACATTGGAAACCAGATCAGATGTGGATGCCAAATTAATGTTTAACAGAACCCTCTGGTTTTATCCTAAAAAGGAGAACAAGAGTAATGTTTCTGCTATTTCAAGACCAAAAGACCAAGACTGATGTAGAACTAAGTGACTGGAATGTACATATGCTAAAGCTAGTAAGTCAAATGAGAATCTCTAAAGCTCATTGAAATACCTGGAAATGAGCTCCAAAAAGAACCTGCGGAATTCAGGAATAAATTGGTCAGCTGTTACAGCATTCCGCAAGTTCATAATTGGTGAACTGTAACTGGCACAAATTAACATTAAAACAAACCAGTTGGTAATCTAATCAAGAAACTGGTTCCACCCTCAAGCCAATTGCTATCACACCTACTCAGAACACCAAGCCTGAGTCATCAAATAATGATTAGTCACTGAGGTTCATTAGGATCACTTGAGTTAAGCTAAATCCGTGCATATTAAAAAAAATAATTAATTTCCCAAGGCTACAGATTCTTCATAAATTTAGATGCTAACTCATCGAATAACTACAAGCAAGTTTGGGGACCTTTGTGCTGAGCCAATGTGGAAATCGATAGCCTACTGGAGGAATGTCCTCAGATATATCTTTGGGTGGTAGAGGAGAAGGAACCAACAGCATCTTTCTGCACTCAAATCAAAATAAAAAAGCTAGTTTGCCAAGTTGAAACTACAGTTATTTGCAAAAATTGAATGAAAATATCACTACTCTACTCCAGGTCCTGTCACTTCTTGGACACTGAATTGGAGAGATCTCAAGGTTGCATCACCTTTCGTGTATGACCAATATTAGCATCCAATAACATATATGCCCTGAATAAATGGCCAAAATCTCAAATCAGTTTTAAGATTATTCCATGTTTTTTTTTTCAGGATGGAGCTGAACTACAGTGCAATGCCCTGAGAGGGAATAAGGAGGTTCAGTCTAGAAAACTCTCTTGAAATAATATTTCAGATCCCTAGATATCTAGCAGAACACTGAAATACAAGAAGTGATGATCAAGTTCACCCCATGATGAATTTTGGTAATCAAAAAGATACGTGTAGACAGAATTAACTACAAGATAGTACTGTTGGCACTCTGGCATCCCTCCCCATAAATACACACACACACACACGCATCCACACCCACACAAACCTTACTTCCTTTGTTCCTTTAACAGGTAAACAAGATGTCATTCAGAAGCCTCACTAGATGCAATTCCAAAAGACAGCCCCTAGTATAATGTCTAGTACTACTGCCTAGAGCCATACTAAAAACACAAGCAACAGAGCCCTTGTTTGCATTGCAACTGTTGGGCCATGTCAAAAATGTTAAAGAAACACAGGTGCGGTTATATCCCTCATCTACATTTACAGTCTGTAATGAAATGGGATGTACAATTGATTATCACTGTGGCATAAAACAAAGCCTTAATCCTCAAACACGGAAGGAAGTAATCAAGCACCTTGACTGTCCATAACTGATTTAGGACATCCATGGTAATCCCTACACTGAGCAAAGGGATCAAATTAAATCTGTTCGGAGCAGTTACTGTTATGTCCAGTGAGGAATATGAAGTTAACATATTGTATCAACTCTGAGTGGAAACTTTCATTTAGAATAAGATTCTCTTCTAAACATTTGTTCAGCATTAAAACTGGAATCACAATAATTTGTCAGACTGAGCAATCAAATTCTGAGCCATACCATTTGCTAGATGTAATAATGTTTACAATGCTTTATCTAAAAAAGTGGTGAGGTCAACTTAATTTCTATATCATTCCATATATTCATGTTCTGTTCACTGTACAGTAAACCCTCAGTTAACCAGCACCCATGGGGATTGGTAGATGCTGGATAACTGTAGTTTCTGGTAGCTGGAGAGTTACTATTAAAAATAGCCTGACTAATACTGTACCCCATACTATTTGTTTGGTTTGACTTGTTCTCAGGTTGGGGAGACAGGGAATTTATTACTATTTTTCTTTTTAAAATTCAAAAACTCTAAAAATGTAAGGTATGTTTCTGCGGGGGGAAACACAAAGTGCAACACATGAAAATTGTACTGTATTTCTTCGATATTTTTTTGCCGGTTGCTTGAGTGCCGGCTATTTGATTTCCGGTTAATTGAGAGTTTACTGTATTAGAGATGCACAATGCATTTACAAGACAAAAATATAGCCTGTAAATAAATACATGTAGTAATAATCATAAAGGATTAAGATTCATATTGAATCCAAGAATGACCTATAGATACATATTCTATCTGTAAAAATCACTAAGAAGTATAGATACAGAAGATGTAAACATTTCTGTCTGGAACCATGTGCAACTATTTATCCTTCAATCCTGCACCAAATCTGGTATTATACAATATTGAAATATCAAGCTCCAGACATTATTGCACAAGAATAATTTAAGCTACATAACTCTAAAAGGTTAATCTCTACACAAAACAATAGCAAATTGTCTGGCAGTTTTTTATTGAGTATTTTGGCCATCTTACAGACTAAAACTAGGGACTGTTTACAGAATATTGCAATATATAATGGTTGATGTCCATTTATTTTACATTCTACACTGTGCTGTATTACCACTTCTTTTGACAGTCTCAACATATTTGGCTAATATTTTATACTGTTCTGGTGCTTCTGTTCAGTTTATTGTTTCCAACTGGTGTTGCATGAGATTATGAATTTTCACCTTGTGGTACCCCACAACCCTGAGATAGTTTAAATTTAAAAAGACAAACTGCACTTAACTCAGTGTTTTTTTCTTTTCCAAACACCTTTATGGAATTATCACTTGTGACATAGGCAAATTTACATTCATATAAAAGTAATCGCACTATAGTTAACATAACATTTTATTTCAGAAATATTCCTTTATATTATATAACCTAAGCAACATTACATAAATTATTCAATTCCTGCCTTTTTTTAAACAAGAAACATTTTTATTAAACCATCACTTACAACATAAGCAATCACACATTTATACAAATGAAAACAACCCGCACCCTCACAATCCTAGTTGCAAGCATTTTACATCACAAACCATACTGACACACTCCCAGTTGAAAACATTATACATTACTTATAGTCTACCCAATGTTTTTCAAGTTAAACATTACCTAGCTCATTTAAGTCCTGCCACCTTTTAAACCTCATTCCTCCCTTGTATGTATTGGTCCCACAGTTCTCATTTTTCCCTATGTAGTTTGCTCCTACCCTTTTTAAAGATCTCATTTCCAGTTGTTTAATCTCTGTTGCTATATTCATTACTTCTATTAGGTTTAGATTTTGATTTCCATTTTCCAGTAATTGCTTTTTTTAGCAGCCACCATTATTAGACACAGCAAGGCCTTACCGTGCCTAGGAAATTCCGATTCTGTATCACAGCTCAGAAAAATCATCTCTCTCATCAGACTAGAGGGAAAGATGATCAAATTGGAAGAGGCCAAGAATTTATTTGAACAGCAGTATTTCACCCTCTTGTCTAATATTTACCATCTCCCATTTTTGTTCCATTGTTCTTTTCACATTTTTGTTGGACACTCTTTGATTAACTTTACAATTTTATTTGCTTCTCAGTCCTTTTTACCAAACAGACAACCCTCCAAGATTTTACCTTAAGCTGTTCTATCCCATTCCCATACGCAATATCAAGACTTATGTAGAACTAGGTAAATGAAGCAGACATGAGCTAAGGCCAGTAAGTTAAATGAGAAAATCAAAGCTTTATTACAAGCTGCAAGAAGCTCATTGAAATCATAGAAATTGAGCTCCAAAAATAACATATATATATATATATATATATATATATATATATATATATATATGTAAATATATATTATATATTTGTATATAGACAGATAAATAGATGTGCTACAAGTGTGAGAATAACACACTCCATGACTGAAAGTATCAGGCTGAAATGTAATACAGTGAAAAAAACTTTTTCTTCACTTCTGTTTTGCACACACAGACACACATGCACACACACCACTCACACACATATACATTTATACATTTATATATATATATATATATATATATATATATATATATATATATATATATATATATATATATATATATATATATATATATATATATATATATATATATATATATATATATATATATATATATACATTGAAATTTCATAACGTTGAATTTCATAGCATTGAGACTAAAACATCTAAATACCATAACACTGAAAACCCAAAACATTGAAAATTCAGAACATTGAAAGTGTGCTTCATAACATTGAAAACTAATATGTAAATAACATCCTCTCCACCTATAACAACACATAACTAGCAAATACACTTTCTACTTGCCCCCCTGCAGCCCCCATGTGAGGGGCTCTGCCCCCCACACTCACCCGTACATTAAATATACTAACTCCAAGATTGCACTACAGTGGAAAAAAGTTAATTTCCTAACCTCACTGTGAGGTTAGGACATTAACTTTCTTCCACTGTAGTGCGATCTTGGAGTTGGTATATTTAATTTATGGGGGATGTGGGGGGTGCAGGGGAGCTTTCCCCCCTCCAGCAACTTAGCAGAAAGTGTGTTTGTTAGTTAGGTGTTGTTGTAGGTGGAGGTGATATTATTTACTTGTGCAATGTAGTTTTCAATGTTATAAACCATACTTTCAGTGTTCAGAGTTTTCAATATTTTGGGTTTTCAGTGTTTTGAATTTTCGATGTTATTAAATTTAATGTTATGAAATTTCAGTGTTATGAAGTAGACCCATATATATTTATATATATATATATATATATATATATATATATATATATATATATATATATATATATATATATATATATATATACATATATATATATATATATATATATATATACATTTTCTTTATTTTTCAAAGTATTATACATTTAGATTATTTTCTTTTCAATGGCAGCTTAACCAGTCCTTCTGTTTTCCTTCTTAGACCAAATTACTTCTGCCTCTAATGTTCTTTTGTTACTCCTCTAGTCTTTGAAAAACTATCCCCAGGATTTAATAAAGTCCATGTAGGCACAGTGTAGACTCTAGCCTACATGGAATGTATCCATGTACATGGCTATGATTCTTCCTCAGCAGCATGCCATGCATATTAATGATGGCACGCTGCTGAGGGACAGCCGAGGAACATGGATATTGAATCAGTGCAGGTACAGGTGTAGTGGCTACCAGTGGCTGCAGACGACTGTGAGGCTGTGTGTAATGCACTCCCCCACTGTTGTAATGTTGTGAAGTGTGTTAGCTGTATAATATGTCATTTTTATGATGTGTTACGATTTTTGTATTTTTTTACTGTATGTTTGTGCGGTGCGGCACAGAGTGCAACAATGCCAAGCTGTGCTCACATATTGACAGTTGACAGCTGGCAGGCATCTAAAAATAGAAACCGGATTCAATAATTATTTAATTATAGTTGTGTTTAAGTATGTTTGCATGGCACTGTGCTCAGCAATGCTAAAAGTTAGCCTAGTAGACTATGTGAAGGTATACTAGTTTTTATAACATACAACTAGCTACATGGGTACAGTTATGGTCTTATGTGTAGTAGATCCTGGATTCAAGTTTGTAACAGGCAAGATATGTCTGTAAATGAATGTACAATTTTTTTTTTTATTTCATTAAACTATTGTAAATTTTGGCACTGATGCACTTTGCTAAGCACTTCAGTCATGCTAAGCAGTGCATAAACATGCTAATAGCTACGAATGTTTGTGTAGTGCTAAGCCCAGGTAAAACCATGGCTCTGTAAGTTTTCACACTGCTTGGCTTCTCTTAGCTGGTTTGCCAGCTGCTAAATGAAGTGGTGCTTTTGAATGTTGCTCACTGATGTGTAAGCGTGGGAAAACAGCCTATATTAAGCCCAATAGTCAGGAATTCTGCAACAGTCATTGCAGTTCAATCAATTGTTGGTATGGCTGGCAGTGTTGGTGAAGGTGTGGGCTTTCAGGCACAGATGTGGGGCATTGAGGTGTCCAGGGTCATGGTCAGGCTCCTTGTTAAAAAATCATGAACCCCAGCTGATGCAGGGTGGATTCCAGGGCTGAGAGTATAAGGTGGAGGCCTGAGAACATTTGTCCAGGAACTCAGCAGTGTTACTGGTATCCCCTGCACAGGTAAGCAGTGTCATCATCATTTTGATGACCAGAAAAGGAGAAAGAGGGGAACCTTGGACACCTGGGTCCAGAAAACTCAAGCTGGGAATCTCCCACAAGTATTTATTCCTCTGTCTAACCAAAATGCGAGCTGAATGTCTGCAAAACTGGTATGCATAATGGTGTGCTTCTCTCCCAGTAACTGCAGTTGAGAGGGCTCACAATGTCGAGTCCCATGCCGGGTGCCTGATGCGACCATGAGCAGGGTAAGTATGGATTTAGTATGCCAACTGTAGTGCAATAAGCAAGAAAGAGTAAAGCATTTACTGCAATAAAGTATACACAAGAAAAACTGTAGTGCAATAAATGGGCATGTAGAACTGTAGTGCAATAATTGCACAATTAGAGCTGGAGTGCAATAAATGAACAATAAGAACTGTAGTTCAATAAAGCAATAACAATACCAATAACCAGTAAGCAAAATGTTATTAGGTTCATAGGTAGGTACTAGGCTTAATTTCAAATTTTAAATGTTGGATAACCAATGAGATTAGTTGTTTGATGTTCATCATGCTATTTAAACAGTACTTGCATCATATGCATTTTATCTGATGAAGTGGGATATACGAAAACGCAGATTTGTATTGACAGCGTTAATAAATTTCTTTTTTTCGCCAACCTACATCGTTCCTCAGCGTTCTTTCTCTTATTTGGGTGCTTATTTGGACAGAATTGTTTCTTTGGTTTTTTGTTTGCCATATCGTGTTTTACTGTTTTTTTTGGGAATGGCTGAGCATCCAGGAGAGGAGGCAGAGGACGACTTGCCCAGAAGTGGAAGGGGAGAACTACGTAAGATGATCGGTCAGCTCTCACAGCTTGTTGAGCTGCTTACACCAGTTTGCCAATCATTTGCAGTGGTGTTATCAGGTGTTCCTGGTAACCAGGAAATGCTTACGAGACGGAATAGCATGATGCCATCTAGGTTGGATAACAACTCACAGGATTTACAGGGTTCACCATTACCTTTACCTAACGGAAGCATGGATTGTATGGGATTTCCTAGTATTTTTAACAATAAAGCTAGTGAAACATTGAACGGACCTGGAAGGACTGTGCAATGTTTGAATTCAAGTGGCGACAACAACGCTACACAAGGTGACTGTTTCAATGCTTTTGGACCAAATTTGTTGCATTTTAAAGATATTATTGACAGAAAGTATGATCTTATTAATCATGTTCCACCTGAACGCATTATTCACAATGTTCCCACTTATAAAGAGAATTTGGACCGTTTGTATGTTTTGATGGATAAATACAAGGGTTTTGAATGTGATAATGTTTATTTTAATGAATGTCTACAACATAAAATTGTTCCTAAGGGATTGAGAATCTGGAAATTTCCCAATAGGGTTCAACCTGGTTCTGATTTTCATGCTAATCTCATTAAAATATTTGATAAATGTAGATTAGAAGTAGTTAGAACTATTAAGGAAGAGAATGAAAAGGAAAAGACTTTTTTATTGAAGGAAATGGAAAAGCTGAATGACAATATTTTGAATGATTTACTGTTTACAGTGGAAGAAGAGAAAGCTAAATACCATGAAATCTTTATTCAAATAGATAGGAAATGTACTATTAATATGAATAGAAAACATGGTAAAATGCAAAGGGATTTAAGGGAATACAAAGAAGGTTTTGCTTATCCACCCCCCAAACCATTCAAAAAGTTTTCCACTAAAGAAAAGGATAATTTAAGAGACATGAATATTATGGAAGGGGATAGATATAGGGAAGTTGATGCTGAACAACAGGTTGAACAACCAGAAAGACAGGGAGAATTCCCTTTAGATTACCCTTTAGATTACCCTCCCCTCCCAAGGAGGTCGGACAGAATACGAAACAAGCCCAGGACATTTTACAATTACAATTACCCTCAACACCGATAGGAAATGAAACAGGGACCACCATTAATGGTGGAGAAGATTACATTTCTGTGGTTGACAATGTTTACACCTACCAGGGATACAATATTTTTAATTACAGTCATATTTCTATTGATTTGGAGCATTTTAATTTATTTTCAAAAGGTTTCAATTATGTGCCATACAGGAAAACGGACTTGGTAAAAACCATTATAGATTTAAAATTGTTTATTAGAAAAAAGAATTTAGCTTTAATTTTTGGAAACACAGATTCAGATTTTGTTTCAAATTCAGTTATAAAGAGAAAAGGAACCTTTAACCCTCCATTACACCCCCAATTGAAAAACCTGGAGACTATTTTAGAAAGGGAAATCAGAAAGGAGGTACAAAACCACAAAGTGAGTTCTAATTTAACATTAATCGAAAGACAATATCTGGACGAGTTAAAAACAGATCGTACCATCAGAATTATGCAACCAGATAAAGGGGGTGGCACAGTTCTGATGGATACAATTATTTATGAATCTAAAATGAAAGATGAGTTACAAAATACCCACAAATACTGTTTAGCATCAGTTAATGAGGTGAATATAGCTAACTCAAAAATACATATATTATTGGATGATTTATTACTAGAAGGTTCTCTAGATTTGGATACACATAAGTTTTTGTATAACAAATTTCCTAGGGTACCTTCAGTATTTGGAATTCCTAAGGTCCATAAAAATTCCAAGGACCCACCTTTAAGGTTGGTAGTTTCTTCCGAAGGGTCCATAACTTCCTTTATTTCTAAATTTTTGGATGATAAACTTAAAAAACTAGCATACCAGGGCTCTGCAGTACTAAAAGATTCATGGGATCTATTAAGACTTCTAAAATGTGAATTAAGCCATGATTCATTAATGTTTATCACAATGGATGCTGTGGATCTATATGGTAGTATACCACATGAACTAGGTTTAAACTGGTTGGAAGAATATATGTTAAAATATGGAACATTTTCTAACAAGGACTTCAATAATATTCTTGTGTTTATGGAAATAGTTTTAAACAATAATTTTATGTATTTTGAGGGAGAATTTTATAAACAGATTAAAGGAGTGGCAATGGGAGCAGGATGTGCTCCTACTTTTGCTAATATTGTACTTTCTTGGTGGGAAGATCAATACATTTTGAACAGTGAATTTAAAAGTTGTTGGACACTATATAAATGTTTCCTGGATGATATATGTATTTTATGGACTGATACAGAGAAAAAAATCATGGAATTTTTGAAATACATTAGGACTAATACACATTTCCTGGATTTCACATATGATATTGACTATGATACATTACATTTTTTGGATATTAGTGTTTCTAAGGAAATGGGTTGTTTTAGTTCAAAAATATTCAGGAAACAAACCTTTTCTAACTCTTATTTGCATTTCAACAGTGGTCATCCTTACTTTCAGAAGAAAAATCTTATTAAGGGGCAGCTGGTTAAGATCAGTCGGATGACATCAAATGATACAGAATTTATAGTTGAAAATAAAAGGGTTTGTGACATGTTCGAAAGTAGAGGTTATCCAAAGGACCTTATATGCCAGGTAGAAAAAGAGGTTTCTGTTGACAGAAAGGGTAGGTTGGACCTATTTTGGGTAAGGACATAGTTAACCTTCCTAATACCAATGTACCAATTCTTAAAAAAGATAAAAAAGATGAAAAGGTCCTCAAAGAGACTTATATCCTTGATTATAATGGAGATTCTAACATTATAAAAAGAATTGTGAATAGGGAATGGGATAGATTTCAACAAATTTCTGATATTGATCCCAAAGTATTAGGGCCCTTATACTTTATATACAGACGGGATTTGAATTTTAAGAACATGTTTGAATTTGGAAGTCGAAAAAACAACACCAGTTGCCGTTTAAAATACGGCACATATAAATGTGGAAAGTGTTCTCAATGTTCGTATATAGTGAATGCTCCTGCTATAGAGATTCCCAGTAGGAATAGGAACATCACAAACAAGGTACATGCAAATTGTAATAGTTCAGGTTTAGTTTATCTAGCTACATGCAAGGTTTGTAACTCATTTTACGTAGGGAAAACTGAAAGGAAACTTAGGACTAGGATTTATGAACACAATTACGAGATCAATAAGGCGAACCCTAGAAATGCACTATTTCGCCACAGGAAGTCCTGTCCACTATCTATATTTTCCTTTTTTGTTCTTGAAATGGTTCCCAGGGAAATCAGGGGAGGTATGTGGGAGGCAAAGCTGGAATATAGGGAACTGTTTTGACAAATTACACTTGAGGCCAACGGGAATCCCGGTTTAAATGAAATGTTATCTATTATGCCAGTTTTAAAATTCAGATCAGCTAAATTGTAATAATTATTTATGGTATTTTAACATGCACCACTAGAGGGCATATGTAGATACAGATGTTTCATCTATATGAATTTGTACATGTAAAAGTTATTTTTATAACACATATATTATACTATATATATTTTTTTTATTTATTGTTAGAAGAGTTATATATATTTATATTGTTCTGATAGATGAATCTAGGGTATTATTATGTATGTTTTATTTGTTCACATTTATATTCTTGATATGTTTTAAATGATATTATCATTTCAAATTTCAAATTTTAAATGTTGGATAACCAATGAGATTAGTTGTTTGATGTTCATCATGCTATTTAAACAGTACTTACATCATATGCATTTTATCTGATGAAGTGGAATATACGAAAACGCAGATTTGTATTGACAGCATTAATAAATTTCTTTTTTCGCCAACCTACATCGTTCCTCAGCGTTCTTTCTCTTATTTGGGTGCTTATTTGGACAGAATCATTTATAAGCCTAGCCAGAATGTGTTGGCTTTCGCTGCCCCCTTAGATTAGTTCCCTGTGCCTCTGTCCAGCAGAGCCATTGAAGTGATCCCTGGTGTAAACATTTTGTTTATCATCCACTCGTTAAGGTTTCTCTTGAAGAGGGTTAGTGAGGAGCTCTGCCTAATGTAGATTGGAATCTTGTTCCAGAGCAATGGAAGTCTCTGGGACAGGAATCTATCCATCCAGCACATCCTATTTATTGTTGTGGTGAGGTTTAGATCCCTGGAGCATGTGGCTCAGGGGGATATGGTTTTCTTTAGGTGGAGCATGTCCATCAATTCTGGGTTGGACATGGCCTTGTATGTCAGGCAGAGATCACTTCTGAGTAGGCGGTATGCAACCAAGTACAGCTGGAGTTTCTTCAGTCGAGCTGCATAGGGCATCTCCTTGAGGCCAGTGATCCTCTTGGTGAGGTACTTCTGTGGTCTTTCCAGTTGTTGCAGGTATCCTGTAAGGTACATCCCAAATGGGGCATTGTACTCTATGATGGATATGGAGTGATGCGTAGACGGGCCCAATGACCTCTTTCGATCTGGATGCAAACCCTTTTGTGATTAGGTGGGCCACATAGAAGGATTTTCTAACCACTTTGGCAAAGTGATTATTAAAGGAGAGGTTACTATCTACTTGGGCCCCCAGATCCCTTATTACGTTTTCCATATTTAGGGGGCTACCACCTATGTAGTAGTTTGTGGGTACTTTGTTTTTTCCAAAGGGGATGACTATGCACTTTTTGGCATTTAGCTTGAGGCCACGGTTTTGACACCAGGTATCTGTCTGAGTGAGACCCTTTTGGAGGATGTCTGTGTCAGCCAGAGAGTCAATTATAGCCCCTACTTTGCAGTCGTCTGCTAACTTGGTCAGCCATAGTCCTCCTCTGCTTGCCTGTACCTCTGAGAAATATATACCGAACAGGAGGGGTGCTAGGACTGAGCCCTGGGGAATGCCACTTGTAACCGGTTTAGAGTCGGACCTAGCTCCCGCAACTCTTACCATGTGGGTTCTGTCTATGAGCCAGTTTGCAACCCATCTCATGACGTAGGGGTTTATGTTCAGGCTGGTGAGCTTGTCTATAATACCTGAGTGGGGAATGGTGTTGAAGGCCTTTGTAAGGTCTAGGTAGGCTGTGTGGACCACCTTTCCCTCATCTATAGCTTTGGTAACTGTCTCAAAGAAGTCCACCAGATTTAGGAGGCATGATCTGCCCTTAACAAAGCTGAACTGGGTAGGGTCCAGTGTTTGGAGGTTTCCAATGTCTCTGTTAATGAGATCCATGATGATGTGCTCCATAACTTTGCAGACCAAGCTAGTCAGGCTTATAGGGTGATAGTTCCCGGGGTACATTGTGGCTCCACCTTTGTGGAGTGGAATAACCTTTGCTGGGCACCACTCTGTGGGCACGTGGCCTGTGGAGAGGCTGAGTTTAAACAGTGTGATTAGGTGAGCTCATGTAGGACGCAGCCTGGGACACCATCCAGTCCCATTAATGCTGTGTTTTTGGCTTTGGAGAGGGCTGTTTTAACCTGAGTGTCTGTGATTTCAGGGGCACTACATTCTTCTGGTCTAGTTATGGGCCCTTTTGGGGGTGAGGGGGGGGGTAAGTCTGCACTGAACCTGTCTGCCAGGATGTTGGCTATATCAGTCGGTTCAGTGTATTTTGTGCCATTCTGCACTAACTCTGAGCAGATCTGAGAATTGCCACTTAGATTCTTGACATAGCTAAAGAATGCCTTGTGGTTATCTTTGGAGTTCATGGCAGTTTTTCTTTTGAAGTTAGCCTTGAGCGATTTTATGAGGGAACGTAGTTTCTTGCTGATACTGATCAGGGATGTCTTCCCTTCTTGGGATTTTACTCTTTTCTGTACTAGTTTCCTCCTTCTATTGTATAGCATGTTTATGGCAGGGGTCCACCAGACTGGTTTCCTTTTCTTGGAGGAGTGAGTCTTGGTTTTGTTTGGGATATCATGATCCATGCATTCTTGTAGGTGCCCATTGAGTGCTTTTGTAAAGGATTTTGCAGCTTGGACAGCGTTATCTTTTAGCATGGGGGCTTTGAAACTTCCCACCTCAGTCTTAAGTAACGTGAAGTTTGCTTTTGAAAAGTTTTTCACAGTGGTTTCTTTGACCGGGGGTGGGGGTGGAATGTGGATATCCAGAGTGATTAGTTTATGGTCAGATTCAACCAGCGATGGGTTGATCTCCAGTGTGGAACACCAGTCACCCATGTTGGTGATGACCAGGTCCAATATGTTGTCACCTCTGGTGGGGGTGTTGACCAATTGATCCAGGGCATTTGAGTTTATAAATTCTAGGAAATGTTGGGCAAGGGAGTTTGTACTTGAGTTGTTCTCCCAGTTAATGTTTAGGTAATTGAAATCACCCAATATCACGGTGTTTGGTAGGACCTTTATGTTTCCCAGTGTTTCCAGGAATGCGGAGTGGGGGTCCTGGGACATGGTGGGTGATCTGTAGCAAACTATAAATTGAATAGCAGTTTTGCCCGGTGTTATTTGCACGTGGATGATCTCTGAAGCATCATGCTGTGCCACTAACCTGGAGGTGTGGGTATCCTTGAGGAATATGGATACTCCCCCACCTTTTGTATTTCGGTCCGGGTTTTGTGGCCGAAATGTATGGTATGAGTTGTAGCCTGGTAGTGCTAGGATGCTCTCTGGAGCCTTAAATCAGGTTTCTGTTACTGCACATATAGCAATTTTCTCCATACTGAGTAGTGCTTTGAGTGCGTGTATTTTGAGGTTTAGACCTCTGGCATTGAGTAGCATTTCCCTCTGTTTTTTGTTACTTATGCTATTTACGGCGGTGGATTTGTCTTTTGAGCCTTGCCTAAAAAAAGCAGTATGGGGGTGGAAAGAGCCTTGGCCAGTATTCGAAAGCCTAAGGGTGACAAGTGCAAACCATCTCTAGCAAAGCAGTGCTTGTCGACCATGTCATCCTAGCCTGACAGACACTTGATCCCCTTTGAATGACACCAGTAGCTTAGCCAATTGCTGAAATTGATAATTTTTTCTCTATACCGTGGTATCATTCTTGGTGAGGGCAGGATGCTTCTTAGGGTCAGGATCATACCAATCTGGGCTAAGTGATCAGAGAGCTCCTCCATGTCTCTTTTCATGTAGTCCAGGGAGGTACAGCTCAGGTCATTCACACCAATGTGGACAATGACAGAGTCATATTTGTACTTGTTCTGGAGTGACATGAGTGCTTGTGTTATGTGGCGGATCCTGACACCCGACAGGCAGCTAACAGTAACCTTCTCCTTGTTCAGCCTATTGAGAGGGATGTCGGTGTGCCTGTCTATAGAGTCACCTATTACTAGTGTGTTTGGTATGTTATTTTGCCTTAAGGGCTGTGATTGTGTGGCACACTGGTTTTGTGAAGTATGCGTTTCATGGTTTGTGTTGGGGGGGCTGCAGGTTGCTTGGATGTCTGCTTTGGAGGTCTCTGTTGCTTTTGCAGATTTTTATTTAGAGCCTCTGAGTATGTTTTCATGTATTTATGTGTGTTTTTTACCGGTGCTGATTTCATAGGTCTGTGTGAGATTGGTGGTGTGATGCAAGTAATTCCCTTCTCTTCACAGCCTGGTCCAGTCTTGGGTTGAGAGAGCTTAGCCTCCAGTTTGGCTGTGTAATTGCATCTCTCACATGTATTAGTGATTGGTGGAAGGAGGCGAGGGCTGTCTGTGTACATGAGGCAATTGTAACATTGCTTCAAAATGCCCAGATTCACCAGTTGGACCAGAGAGTACACATGAAACTGCCCTTTGGACATGCCTGGATAGGTACAGTGAACTGTTTTACTGATTGGCTAGTAAGGTCGAATAGAGAGCCTTGTCCTTCTCTACAGTATAGGGGGGTCTAGTGCTAAGGTTTATTAGTGCTTGCTATGAGTTTTGAGCAAGTGCTGGGATGAGAAGTGAATGGTTTGAGTGCTTAAGTTAAAGTTTGTCTAGTTCCAAGGGAAAAATTAAAGAGTAGACTTTGTGGAGCCGGGAATAGTTATATCCTTGCTAACCAGCACTGCCCGGCACATAAAAACCCAAAAATGCGGGTTTTTTAGTAGGGAAATGAAAGCGATAGAAATTAGCCCAAAATGGCCAATAAACTATTAATTTCTGAGTTGAAACCACTCCTCCAGGGACAGATAGGCTGCTCAAAGCTCCCTCTCTCACAGCTAACAGAGAAACTTCCTTCTATCCAAGTAAGGTATGGGCAAACACATAAACTTGTAACACAGCCCTGAATTCAGCACTAACCTGAAAACTGGACTATACTAGCTTAGAAAGGCGGGAAAACAAGTATATGTTTTTTTTTTTTTCAGAAAATAAAGCAGATACAATCAAAAAAATACTTTAAATGCACAGAAATTGCTATCACACTTGAGTGTGTAGCCTACAACAGTTAAACAGGTAATTTAAACACAAAAATGACTTTGTTGAAGTGCAGGCAATAAAATAACTACAATATGTAGCTGAAACAAGCTTTTTAAATCGCAGAAACTCTAGAAAATTGGTGTTTTAGGTGGAATTAGCTAAAGGCAGCAAGAAAATGCAGAAAAATGATACTTAATCACTCCATATTCTCTCTTTTGTCTCTCTGCTGCTGTAGAACTCAGCAGGGCACCAGGCAGGAGCTTGCTGAACTGTATATTAGCACAAAAACCTTGCAAATGCAAGTTTTATAGCAGGGAAATGAAAGAGATGGAAATTAGCCCAAAATGGCCAATAAACTATTAATTTCTGAGTTGAAACCACTCCTCCAGGGACAGATAGGCTGCTCAAAACTCCCTCTCTCACAGCGAACAGAGACACTTCCCTCTATCCAATTAAGGTATGGGCAAACAAAGAAACTTGTAACACAGCCCTGAATTCAACACTAACCTGAAAACTGGACTATACTAGCTTAGAAATATGGGAAAACAAGTATTTTTTTTTTATTCAGCAGGATTTGTGTTGTCAAAGCCATTGCAGTAGAGCTATATGCATTGGTTGTCTATGGTAAGTTTGATGCAGTCAAGTGTAACACTGTAATAGCTGTAGCAAGCAAATCTAATGGCCTGCAAACTGTATTGTTTAACTCATAGTACTGTCCAAGGCTGTCTCCAGGCCAATATCAGTCACATAATGCTCTCCATTCCTCAGGCATCAGGTAATAAATGTATATGGGTGAGGTAGCCCAGTCCATGGGCAGATATCATGTGTGGACTTCACAGATATTTCAAACCAATAACAATAAAATGTGTTCACTATCATTGTTGATTCTAAACTACAGCTTTCTTCATATATGCAGTGTGATTGTATTCCATGCATGTGTGTCCTACTGTCATTGCAGTCTAGTATAACACAGTAATAGTACTAGAATGCTAGAGGAATGTCCTGCAACTTGCATTGCTGAATTCATAGTATAGTTCCAGGTGACCTCCAGGCAAGTATCAGTCACTAGCAGTCAGCAGTGACTCAGGAGCTCAGTCTGTTAAATGCTTTGTATGCAGTACATTCTGCCACACACAGTCCTGGATTCGAATACAGTGGTATGTAGCACTAAATTTTCAGTATCAGTCATGTAATAATCACATTTTCTTTTTCACCAGGAGCACAACAAATATATGGGTGAGGTAGCCCCTATTATGAGCAGATATCATGTTTAGATTTCACACAATGTTAACATCAATACCAAGAATGTGTTCATCCTCATCGCTGATTTCAAAATAAAGCGTGTAATCCCAAAATGGCAGTATCCCTTGCATGTCTGTACTAAGTTTCTGCAGTCAATTATTAAATTATTTGCAGATTTCTCTTGCAGTCACAGCTATTGGGTTCTGCTCCCATGCCTGCCAATTAAGGCATGATGGCTGTCTAGTTTACTTACCGTACACAAACAACATGCCTCTCAAGCATCATGATTTCTTGTAATGTTATTGAAACTGCCTAATCTGTCTGTCACATGATTTAGCAAATAAATTATTACCTGGAATGCAATGTATTATCATATCTGTTTACAGAACACCTGGGAAGTTATATAAGTCCACATTATGTGAAACTGTTCTGTGCAGTGGTGTACCTGCATTTGTTACTGCTTGGCCCATACTGACCCATTCTAACAGCTTGAGAAGTATGTACGTGCTACATCAGTTATAGGAGAATTGTAGTCACTGTACTCAAACCTGACACTACACACCTGTAGATTATATATTTCAGAGTTTTCAGGGTTATAATCTGCAACATCAGTAATGGAATGTTTATTTTTCTCTACCCACCCCTTATCTTCATTTATCTTCATTTATTTATTACTGTTATTTATTATTATGATTTAAAATTAGCATATTTTGTAAAACTAACTATAATTTGGAAAAACGTGTTTCATTATTGTTATGTTTTATCATGATTTAATAAGAACATATTTTAAAGGTTCATAGGATGATATTAGGCTATTGGGCCAGAAGCCCTTATAAGCCTAGCCAAGAATTTTGCCCATGTTCCCTCAAAGTCAGCACCTGTTTCCTCTGTCCAGCAGAGACACAGGTGAGATCCCAGGGGTGTATTTTCTGTTTCCCATCCAGTCATTCAGGTTCCTCTTAAAGAGAGCTAGAGAGGTACTCTGCTTGACATGGAGAGGGAGTTTATTCCACAGATGGGGGAGTCTTTGGGACACAGATATATCCTGACAAGTTCGATTCATGTCACAGACCAGGTTACAGCCTTGTGTACAGGCTGCATGAGTGGAGTTTGACTTATGGATATGCAGCAACTCCATCAAGGTTGGGTCTGAGATGGCCTTGTATGCCTGACACAGGTCACCTCTGAGCAGTCTGTACGAAACTAGGTAGAGGGACAGGGCTTTTAGTCTATTTGTATAGGATAGGTATTTGAGACTCTGTATTTTTCTGGTCAGGAACCTCTGTGGTCTCTCCAGCTGCTGCATGTGCTTGGCAAGCTACATGTCGAAGGGGGCATTATATTCGATAATGGGTCTGATAAGGGAGGAGTACAGGGAAGTTATGACCTCCTTGTTCCTGGATGAAATACCCTTATTTATAAGGTGGTAAAACTCCACTTATATCAAGATTATATCACCCCAGATGAGACTCGAACAGACAATCCCTGGCTTAGGAGACCAATGTCTTATCCATTAGGCCACTGGAGCCCAAAATTATAACAAAAACTCAACAGAAATGATGTTCCAATAGATAGCCTCAAGGGGAATTAAACCCACAGGCATCATCTCAGCAGTCTGAAACCAAACCTCTAACATGGAGAGCTACTTGTACAAAGATGTGGATGCTGCCAGATTCAAACCATCAACACCATCACCCATGCTAACATCCCTAGCATACTGAGCCACACAGTTTATTTATTTTATTTATTTATTTTAAATTTGTTGACCGGGCTAGTCTAACTGGATATATGTCCATTTTCAGTACAGGCCCGGGGAGAAAAGCCCCAAACATGATCAGTAACAAAGTTAACAATATATAAAAGGACATGTATATAAAAAATACAGTACAGAGGTAGCATTGGTTAAATGAAAAATATAGTAATATAATTATGGACTATAGCCATTGTACTAAAGGTTAACTAAATATAAAATAAGAAACACTTGTTCAAAACACAAAACAGAGTAAGATCATTGTAATTTTACTTTTAATATAAATAATGAGGAAAAAAGTAGGTTTGGAGGCTTAGGTTAGTGTAAGGGGAAAGGGATTTGAGCAGGAGGGGCAGAGGATTTCAGTCTGGGTTAGCACAAGGAGAGAGCCACTGGGTTTTAAGATATTCTTTGATATGTTTTTTAATAGAGAAGTAGAAGCTAGAGTAGATAGTTCAGTAGGGAGCAGATTCCAGTTTTTACCTGTAGTATTAGAGAAAAGAGAGTCACCAGCTTTGTTGTTAGATTTAATTGAGGATACCAGAAGTTTATTGGCAGAATGTAGTGTAGCTAGATTTTTATATGGTGAAATCAGATCAGTGAGGATAGGGGTATTATTGGGGTAGTGCAGGATCTTTTGAGTAATAAGTAACTGTTTACTGAGTATATGGTTCTGTATTTCTAGCCATCCTAGTTGTCTGAGGTTAAGACAGTGGTGAGTTTTAAAGGGAGAGCATGTGATGAATCTAGCTATGTTATTATAACAGTGAGAATGTTTGGAGAGGTTGTTTTTTGATAAGTTAGTATATATGGCAGAGGCGTAGAAATGAAGTGGGTTTGGGCAATAGTTTTCCTGGCTGAAGGGGTAAGGAATGGTTTAATTCTATAGAGAGTACCTAGTTTTTTGTTAACAGACTTTATGGTGGAGTTAATATGGTCATCATAGTTAAGCCGATTGTCAAGTGTAACTCCTAGTAGCTGGGTGGTAGTATCTGGGGTTATGTTGGTGGCATTGTTAGAAGTAATGGTAAAGAATGGATTGGGTGATTTATGAGTTGGAGTAAAAAGTAGTAGTTTTGTTTTTTTGGGATTAAGGAGGAGGCAGTGTTGCATAAACCAGTTTTCAACATTTTGGAATACAGTTTGGGTAAGTGACTGGAGGGAGGCTAGATTTTTAGCAGTAGAGATTAAGGTTGAGTCATCTGCATATTGAATGCAGGTGGGTTGGGGTGTGTTCAAGTGTAGGTCATTGATAAATAATGAAAAAAGAAGGGGACCTAAGATAGAGCCTTGTGGGACTCCGATATTTACTGGAAGTAATGATGATAGATCGTTATTCCAAAGTACTGCTTGTTGTCTATTTTGAAGGTAACTCCTAAACCATTGTAATGCTTGTGGATTACGAGAATAGGAATTTAGTTTGTTTAGAAGTAAGTTATGGTTGACCATGTCAAAGGCTTTTGACAAGTCAATAAATAGTGCAGAGAAGAAGGAGTTATTGTTCCGATTTTTATTTATAGAGTCAGTGAAGGATAGAAGGGCAGTCGTAGCACTGTGGAATGGTCTAAAGCCATGTTGGCAGTTTGCTAGTAGGTTATTTTGTAGTAGGTGGTTAAGTAGTTGTTTGTGAATACATTTTTCCATTATTTTAGATAATGGGGAGAGTAAGGCAATAGGTCGAAAGTTAGAGAGCTCAGTAGAGGATCCACCTTTATGAAGAGGGATGATATGGGATACTTTCCAGATGGTAGGAATTTTACCTTCAGAAATAGTTCTATTAATCAGAATAGATATGGGGTAGCATATAGCTTTTGTGGCAATTTGTAGGTATTCTGATGGGAGACGGTGAGCTGATGGGGTACAAGGTTTCAGTTTTTTAAGTAGCTTGTAGATAAGAGATGTACTAACAGGTTGTAGGTGAAAGGTAGGAGTTGAAGAACTGGAAGTATTTGGGAGGGAAGTAGAAGAGGGAGGTAAAGAATTGGCTAGGGTTTGTATGGCTTCTGTAAAGCAGTTATTAAAGGCATCACGGATTTGGTTGGAATTATTATGGTTGAAACTTGATGGGACAGGAGAAGTAGGGTGTCCTGGCTGAAGAAGTTTGTTTATCCCTGACCAAAATTTTTTTGGGGTATGTTCACTGGATTGTTGGAGGTGAAGGTAGTAGTCTTTTTTGTCCTTGAGAGTGTCTTTTTTGGTAGCATTTCTTAACTGTTCAAAGAGGAGGTGATCAGATGGACATTTGGTAGCTCTCCATTTGGCCCAGATTTTATTTCTGAGGAGCATTTTTTGCTTTGTTTGTTTAGTTAACCATGGAGCAGTTACTGTTCTTATTCTCATAGTGCGATAAGGTGCATGGTAGTCCAGAATTTGAAGAAAGTTAGTGTTGAAGTAGGTAACAGCCTCATCAAAGTTCAAGATGGGTTAGAGGTGACCAGTTACATGCTAGCAATTCATTTAGGAAGCTATCTGGGTTAACGTTTTTTTTTCAGCGGGAAGTTTTGAGATTATGAGTTGTTGAAATATGAAGTTTTTGTCTAGTAATATAGGTAAGCATATGGTCGCTGATGTTATCAGGGAGGGTACCTGGAGTATAAGTATTAGTGTGGTAGTTGATAAGGATCCAGTCAAGAGTAGTTTCTTTCCTGCTAGGTTTGTGGATTCTAGTGGGAGTAGTTATTAATTGAGAGAATCCAAAGAGATTAATGTGGTTAGTAGGGTTCTGGGTACTGCAGGTGAACCAGTCTATGTTGAAGTCACCCAGTACAATGGTCTCCTGGGGTAGTTGGTTAGATAGATAACTAAGTATGTTTTCAAGAGTATTAGTGTTGTTACCAGGGGGTAGATACATACAAATTAGGTAGATAGATTTGGAGTTGTTGATTTGGAGTTTGATAGACAGTGCTTCAGATTTGCTGTCTAATGATGGAAGCACATTACAGGGGGAAACTTGGAGATTAGATTTGTAGACAATGGCTATACCTCCACCTTTTTTGTTTATACGGTCACATCTAAGGATATTATATCCTGGGGGGGGGGGGGGTAATTGCATGGTTTAGAGTAGATGGTTTTAGCCAGGTTTCTGTGAGACATAGAATATCAAATGAGTGCAAATCAAGGAGTGCATGTAGGTGGGAAATTTTATTGTTAACACTTCTAATATTCAGGTGAGCTATTAGGAAGGAGTTTAGTCCTTTAGCTATTGTAGGAGTGTTGGGTAAAGTTGCATTATCAAGGTTATTGCTTTTGTCATTATTGGGGCCAGGGTTTGGATGAATATCACCGTCTAGGAGGAGGTGATGTTGGTTATAGTATAGAAATTTAAAGATTTTGTGGAAATTATTAAAATTCCTTTTAATAATGAAATAAGTCATGTGGGTAGTCCTGTGATATTTAGGTAGAATGTAATTAGAGGTACTGGTTATGTTGCTGTGGTTATGGGTATAGATGAATGAAGATGGAAAAGTTTGTTGGAAATGATGGTTTTGTTTAGATAGAGTAAGATTTTCAAAGAAGGTGAGTGAATAAGGTATAGTAAGAGAGGCTATTACTGTAGTTAAGAGTAGTGTGTGTGCAAACATAGTTTTGTGTGTTGGGGTCATGGTATTGAGTAAATTTGAGGTGTGGTTAGCTTGAAAGTGAGGAGAGGTGGAAGAAATGAAAGTGAATGTGACACGAGGTAGAGCAGGGTTTAAAGTAGTCAATAAGAAAATTAGTAGAGGTAGTGAAGGAGGTGGATGTGGGAAGTAGCTAGTATAGAGGATGGTTAGGATAGGTAAGGGAGTGGTTATTGTGAGAGGTAATTAAGGCTAATTAGGAAAGATAGAACTAGGGGGAGTGGTGTAGTGATGAGAAGGTTAGTGATAGGCTATTAAAGATTAGGGGAGGGTTTTTTGAGGTATAAGTCTAGGAGCATTGGGGGTAGGGTAGGGGAGCAGAGTAAGCCCAAAGGGCGAACGGAGTGGGCAGACCAACGTAAGGTAAAAGCAGTGAGAAAAAACAATCAGCAAGGTAGAAGGTAAGAACAGAAGTCGGTAAGTAGAAAGGAAGATGTGAGTGTGAGGAAGGGGGGACTATAAACAGAGAGAGGGGAAACCAGGGTGAGGAATGGTTAACCTAGGAGTAGTGCAGGCGGAGAGGAGGGTTAGATAAAGGGTTTATAAGGACAGTGGAGAGTTGGGTGCAAGGTTAGTAAGGACTATGGAAGAAGAAAAGTAAAAGGAGAAAAGTGCAACAAGCCTGAAAAGTTTAAAGTATGAGGTGGGAAGGGTGACAAAGAGAAAATTAGAGAAGGGTAAAGACTGCCATCTAGTGGCCAAAGTCTGTAAGTACCCAGTAAGGACATCTTAGCAGTTAGATGCAAATAAAAGGAAAAGTAATGGAGAAGGGAGAGGTTAGAGGGTTATAAGAATAAAGGTTGGTACAATGTCTTAGAGACAGGCAGGG
The DNA here is from genome assembly GCF_019279795.1 of Protopterus annectens. Taxonomy (NCBI): domain Eukaryota; kingdom Metazoa; phylum Chordata; order Ceratodontiformes; family Protopteridae; genus Protopterus; species Protopterus annectens. Next base: position 1,743,253,306 of record NC_056741.1, on the reverse strand, counting down.
AGAGCAACAGTAGTAGACAAGGGGGGTATTGTTTTCCAACTCTACTGGTAAAAAATGGAACTCCCTGCCTCCAGAAGTAACCACTAATAGCTCCTTTCCTCAATTCAAAATTTCCCTGAAAACACACATGCACAGAGTCTGGCTATGTCCATGCCTAAATCCCAACTAACTATATAAAGTAGACTGAGATATTCAAACTATACTCATGCTCATATCTCAACCCTGACTAACTTAAAAACACACCAATAAACATTTTAGACCAAACTTAGCTCTCAATTGTGGTTTCCCTCTTCTCCTTCTTAGATGACTATATTAGACTATATTACCATCTCTATTCCTTCTTCATTACTCGCTAACTGAAAATTCTTATCTTTCAGACACACCTCTCTAAAACTGTTTTTTCCCTGTATATTTACTGCCTAAGCGATAATGTTTTTATCTCCTATCTATTTTTAACTAATATATATCTTTTGTCCTTGCCCAACTGTTAACCTTATAGAGATCCTTGTAACCTGCATTTTTTAAGTAGTATAAATAGATTCATTGTTAAATTTTAGATATGCTATTACCTAAATTTTTATTGTTACTAAAATTTTCATAACTTGGAGCTTTTCTCCCCGGGCCTCCGCTGTAAATGGATATATATCCAGTCGGACTTTTTCCGGTTAACAAATGTAAAATAAATAAATAAATAAATAAATAAATGGCTGCTGGCAGATATGGCAGTTTAACTAGTACACCTAGGAAGTGTGGTGGACTAGTATATACTTAAAGTATAGGAAGGAAAATAATAATTACAATCTTAGGCTTTTAGTCCAAGGGCGGTTAGTTTTGTTAAACTAACTATATTTTGGAAAATCTGGTTGGTTATTGTTATGTTTTATTATGATGCAATATTAACATATTTGTTAAACTAACTGTTTTGTTGCCCCTATGGTTTACTTTGTACTGGCATACTATTACCATACTGACTGTTATGTTATTTAATGTTGTTTTGCACATAATATACATCAATATGTATTTGGATGAATACATATGATGTTCAGTTCTGTTAATACTAACAATGGTTTGATTATTACTAACCGTAACTTACTGGTATACCTCATTTACCACAGCCTATCAAGGTAGGCCAGTTCCGGCTGATCTCCCTACCTTGCCTCAACCAGCCATGGCACCGGGTCCCAGCATATCTGGGACCCAGACCAGTTGTGCCCCCTCTGCTGTTCCTGCACTACCTGCAGCATTGGGTAGTACCACCCCAGGGGACATGGCCTGGCTCCCCTCTGGGAACTGTGGTGGAGGGGGTGTTGTCACCCATGCAGAGCTGCTGATTCTGGTGCATAGAATAGTCCACCTTGGTTATGACCGCTACATGCGCCGGATTGAAGGCATGCTGACCACCCAGGTAGAGCAGCCTCAGCCTGTTGCCCAGCCTCCAGCACAGCCACCCTCAGGGCAGTGAAGGAGCAGTGCCAACAGTCCTGTAGGTGAGGATTTGAGTCAGACTGCTGCCATCTGTAGGCACAGGGGACTCAGAATGCACAGCAACCTTCCTATCCAAGGTGTTCACCTCCCTCATGTGTCACCCACTGTCCCTGTCTGCTGTCTTGTTTGTTTGCAAATGCATCCTCACCTACCCAACTTACCTCCCCCACACGTGCCTATGTCCCTTTCCAACATTCCACTCTCACCTTAAAAAAATGGGCACCTTACCCCCCACCCAAAAAATATCTTCCTATACATAGCTCTTCATTTTGCAGACATGTCCACTGGACATGTGTAATTCGGTCCAATTGGCATGACAACACAGTTATGTTGCCCTCACCCCTCTCTCTGGGGTTTGAGAATCCAAATTCATCTACAAATCTGTCAAAGTGCACAGTTGTTGCAGTACAAGAAATGGATAGCTATGGTCCTTTCTGCACATCCCCCTGTGCCTTTCACTGTGTTTTTCCCCCTGCTTGTCCCCATTTCATCACTTTCCTAACTCTCCATTTTTCTTTTCTTTATATTTTTGTAGCAAGTCACTGCACCATGCCACATCGCGCAGCTTCACTAAGCTCAGCTAAATAGAGCTATAATGACTATATGTATTTCTAATATTTTAAGACACGTACAAAATAAGCACCACTGCCATGTTTTGAACTTGAGCCCATCACACCTGCAGCACACTGCATTAACCTGCCATGCCAGGCAGCCTTTAATTAAAACAGCTGGTTTGAACAAAACATAGTAGTTGCCAATTTCTGTCATTAGGGGTGTTCCAGCGGAGCTGTGCACCTCGCAGCACCACATTAACTGGAATAAAAAGTAATGGAATACATGGGAGTGTACCTTGGACTCTGGTGCAGTAGTTCACCACTAGATAACCAAATATATGATAATGGATGTAACTGAGGCCTGTAATAGCAGGTAAATGTGCCCTTTTATTAGCAACATGTAGAAAGTCACCTGCTAAGGCATTCATGTAAAAATACATATTCAACTGGGACTCTGGTGCAGAAATACATCCATATAAAGCCATGCACATACTGATGGATGTAGTAAATGTATGTCACAGCCTGTATGTGTGCACATATATCTTGCAAATGCACCTACTGTAGCAGTGACTCATGAGCTTACTCTGTTAAATTCCTTGCCTACTGTACATTTTGCTACACAGTCCTGGGTTTAAATCCAGTATTGTGTTGCATTTCAATTACATTATGGGAAGACCAATTAATGAATGACTCATGCACTCATAATCCACACAGAGCATTGCAAAGTAAATAACTGCTTTTCACTGCTGGAAGTCACAGGCCTGCAGGTAGGATACACATCACATATCTGTATAGCATTACTATAAGTCACCTAATACTCTGTTATTGACACAGTTGCCTAACATGCACACCTTAAACACATGTCATAATTGGAGTGTAAAGGGTACTCTCACCTTGGCTCTGCCTCTGCAATAAAGCTGACATAACTGACACATATGCACCTACAGCTTGTTGTCCTCCAAAGTGTTCACACTCACTATCATTGTCTATTACCTGCAGCAGCAGCTGCAGCCTGTGGTACACACAGCTCTATGTAAAGGTTTCTGCTACAGACTTACCCTCTGTGATGATTTAGTCTCCTCACCCCAGTAATGTCCATCTCAAAAGCTAATAAAGGGGCCCTGTTGTATATGAAGGCCTTATATACTGCACAATGGTTGCATGTCATTGGCTAATGATAGTGCAACTCAGCTGTTTTGGCTGCAGTTAGCATATCAGGGTCACAGACTGGTTTAGAGGCAATTACCTGCTAATGAGAAGCATGTTAAAATGCAAGCAGCTGGCTATGGGTAAACATTCTGTATGAGACTTTCCTCACACAGAGCACACCTTTGCGAAATAGTACTATTAGCACATTTCAACAGAGGAGTACTGCACTCCACCAGGTATGTAACTGTTTTTTGTGTATAACAGGATGCAGATAGGAGGATAGAAGTATGCCTGTCTTAGACCTGTGGTAATGACATGTCATTGATACTCTGCTGTCTTACACATAGAGATGTACAATATATCAGGGTTGCATTGTCTTTTGTCATTGCGGTGCTCTGGTGCTGTTGGACTGTCCCAATATAGTGGTTAGAATAGCACACTGTTATTTGTCTGGCATTGGTCTTATGACATATTATTGGGTAGGTGGCCTTAGGGGACACTACAGTGGACCAGAGTGTTGGGTGTATGATCATACAGCAGACTCTCTCATGGCATACAGGGAACTACCTCAGTAATGATACTATCTTGGTTGTATCCACACATGTAGTATGTTGTTACACTGTGGGATATGACATGTGGGAGGAAGCAGTGAATAGTCCCAGCCTTTTGTTCTTGCTGTATCTATACATAGTGGACATCTATGTATTTGAACCTGTAATGTGTTTCCCTTCTGGTGTATTTCAGGACTACTGTATCAAAGAAGGCATGCCCCCTTTTCAGATGCAGAGAATGAACTAATACTTCGAGGACTATGGCAGCATCATCACAGCCTCCTATCCAGGGGAGGCATAACAGGGAACAGCAGGCTGCATTGTGGGCAGACCTTGTCTGGGATATAAATGAGATTGGCCACCAGAACAAGACATATGAGCAGGTTTGACACCACACTACAGACATGGTGAATGCTGCAAGACAAAGGGCAGCTGATGTAACCAGATATGTAATCACTGGTGAAGGGCCTGCAAGAGAACAAATACTAACAGCCACTGAGGAATTCCTGGTGAACCTATGGACACATGACAGCTTCCAGGCATCCATCACACCATGCATCGTGGAAGTGGGTGACACAGTGTCCACAGCAGAGGAGTGTGCAGGTAAGCATACTGTGATCACCACTGTAATACTGTAGCAGTCATTCTGGTAGGCTGCACATACCTTTAAGTGGGTATCAGGTCTATGTGCTGTGGGTGGTGGTTAGCTCAGTTTTACACTCATACTCAGAATGTCAGCAATACATCAAGTAACACAGTAGCTACTGTACATGTGAGATATATGCAGGTATTACCTTGTTGTACTGCAACATCTGGTGGTACTGAAATTACCTCACCCTCACCTTTTTACAGGTCCATCAGGAGTTGTCCAAGGCTGTGGTCCTGCTTCTGGTAAGCCTGATATTTTTTTTTATGGAACATATATGTGCTATTAAGGGTAAGAGCCAGGATAATTCCATATGTACAGGTAATGTTGTGTGTAACCAGAGTAGAATGTTTGTATGTTCCAGTCTGGAACAGTTACCCAAGTTTCCCAGAGTGGGTAATCACAGGAGTGTAGTTGAATGAGCAGAAACACTTTTGCAGTTATAGTTCCGAGTGAATAAGCCTCCTGGTGTACATGAGGCAATTAATCTGACATGCCTTGTACATACCAAAAGGTCGACAGTACATAACTTAGGCACTGAAACTTGTAATTGTTTATATTTGTTAAAATAGGTGTACTGGATTTTATATGTTGTTTTATCAGGTGCAGTGTCATATTGCATACCTAAAAGTACATTGTACATGGCCAAGTGTCACGTGATTTACCTGACATACTTGTTATAAAGGTCTTGAATCAAATGTGTATTTTGTTGTGGGGAAGTCTGTTGTGCATGAAAGTGGAGATGAGAAGATGTGAGACTGGTAATGCAGTTGTGGATCCTCATTATTATGACTCTTTGTGGATTTTCCATACATAATAGTGCAGGTAGTAATGTACTGCTTTTGGATTGGTTTCCACAGGTGACCAGAAGGAGGTTGGGCTCTCTCCCCAACACAAGCTGATGTCAGTCTCTCTTCAGACTCTGATTATGATGGTGGCTACAGTGAGGCACAGGTGGGGTTGTCCAGGGCTGAATCTGTTCCAGAGGTTGACATCCCTCTTCTGCCCTGATTGTCACTGCACACAGTCAATATGCCCACACATACCCAGTCCACACAGGCCTCAAATATGGGAAAGTCAGAGGGTGATGACATTGAACAGGCCAGTGTGGCAACTATGACTTCAGTGATTGTAGACACTGGCCATAGCCGGAGAGCTGGCAAGGTTCCACACAGGCGGATTGACAAGGGTGCTCATAGGAGGACTGCTGTCCATCCACTACCTATTGCAGGTGTCAAATCACGGGTCACTCTGTGCATGTTTTGGGCCATCATGGAGGCACAGGTGCATTCTGAATGGAACACCAGATGTATACTTAGGGTTATAGATGCAGCACAGTGTGATATCAATGACTGCCTCCACCACATTGGGTACAACCTGGATTGGTTCACTGATGTGGTGGACAGATGATGGGCTGAGACAGTGCCTGTTTTGGACTGCACATTGTCTGTGGTGGAACGTGTGGTTGGAGTTGGGCGTCGGACCTGTGGATGTAGGTTAGCAACACCATCTGCTGATAGTCCACACAGCCATGCACAGTTATGCTCCCGTAGTGACAGTACATCCAGCGCAACAGAGGGGAGTGTGCTGTCCTCACCACAAAGTGGCAGGCCATGGGCATGTGGTCCTGGGTGGTCCTCTGGGGGACACAGTCCCAGCAGACAGCAGTCACCATCAGGTACTAGCACCGCATCTGATCTTGGGCATGGTGGTGCCAGTGCAACTCCTCGCAGAGCCAGTTCCTGTGTTCAGAGCCAGAGACTGTGAACTGTCAACTCTACCATGTACGGTCCACAGCTGTCCAATATACACACATGTAGGGCTAGCACTGAACTTGACTGTGTACATGCACACACTCACACACCACTGTCACATGCTGGTCACCTACAGACACACATGGCACCTCACCATGCTCCATCTAACCTGCTCCCCTTCCTGACTCACACATGTGCTGTAAACCGTTTGGACCAGCCTAGGCCTCCAGCACCCCCACACATCACCCTGTGCAAGTGATGATACCTGTGCCAGATCCCTGTCATCCCTCCCATTGATGCAGGGGAATGAAGCTATGTGTCTGATGCACAAGGTGACTATACTACTTGACATGTACTTGTGTAATGCAGTATTGTTTTGCCATGCCACTTGTAGTGGTTACCAATATACACTGTATGCTGGCATGTGTCATGAGTATGCAACATACTTTTGTGGACCTTATGTTGTATGATGTTGTACAGGTGGTATTGTTACACAATGACAGGTATGTCATAGACCTGTCTATGTATCTGTTCCAGGAGTCTGAGGAGATAACCTATGGACACACAGTGGCAGTGAGGCAGCACAGCCTGGCATGACAGCACACCAGAAATATGACTTCAGCAAGGTTCAGCAGTATACATGCATGGTTCCATAGGTTTACTTCTGTGTGACAGTTTACCATGGACAATGGCAGCAGTCAGCATACTCATGCATTCATAATTTGTGATAAGGTCTTCTACAGGGCAAAGTATGACTTTGCAGGAGTGCATATGCTGCCTATTTGTATGTAGCATAGTAGATGGATGACTCACTGTAAGGACATTAACCTACGTGATGTTAGTATTACATGCTTGTGGGAGACATTTGTCTAGCAGACATAAACACACCCTTGAAACAGAACCTGCTTGATGGTACACAGAGCACCTCAGCACACCTCCGCATGTGCTATCTGTTTGATTGGCTGGGAGGCCATCATCTCAACACACGGCATCTGCCTGAGGCACTCTTGGACTGAGGCAACAATAGCGCTTAAAATTTGGAAACATATATTACTTCATTTGACTTACCTTCTTAATAATGCACCACCTTATCACACCATTTATGTTTAGCTGACATCCCATCAATGAAAGGGTTGACCATACAATAATCATTTTCATCATAAAAAAATATTCCCTCACCACTGTCTTACTCTGATTGCTACTGTTTGGCATAGATATGTTCCACATAACCTGAGATATACTGATGACAGAGTTAATAATGTAGGTCCCACTACTTTATATGCAAGACGCCTTCCAATATCAAAGACAAATGCTCTGCATGTAGCTGTATTCATATTACTTAATCCTGTTCACCTCATAAAGTCACCAAGCAACACACTATATTATCATACCATAGCTGTGCAGTCTATATTAATCATCCAAATATATCTCGTCTCCTTATATGCAATATCCACCTAGCAACCTCTTATATTATTTTTTCATACTTTCTGTCCTAATTTTCTACTTCTCATTTACTTATTATGAATATGCCACCATACCTATCTCTTCATCCATATAACCTTGTTTGTTCTTTGTCTACACCCATTTCCCTTCTGTGGCATCCTCCTGTCAGACACTCTCTAACTTCCTTCACTATACTAACCTTTACCAGTTTCTCCTTTAGCTTATGCTTCCTCTCTCAGCAAATGTCTTTCTCTTGTTTTTTTTCCTTTGGTAATTTTATTTTCAATTTTAACTTCAGCAGTCACATTTGCATCAAATGTTTTCATTGAAAGGAAAAACACTGCCATTAGAATGGTATACAATGAGTATTTGAGGTTTAGCTTGTAACATGAATAAATCATTTTACCAGTCATAGAATTGATGGTTATGTGTGAATGAGTCAATTTTTAACTTTGCAGTAAATATGTAAAACATTGAAGTAATTTGTTTCTTTTGATGATTAGTTACAATTTGGTAAGTGTAGCATTCTAAAACAGCAACTTTTTCCTTTTTTGAGTTTCCTTTATATCATCCACCAAACAGCTTCTTGGCTACACTTGAATTCCTTCTATCCTCCCTGCCTGGTACTACTCCATGGATAGGGCTATACTGATGAAGGAAAGGAGAGCGGAAGAATCACATGTGGCCAGCATGTACCCCCCCCCCCCCGGCAGAAGAGAAAACATTACAGGTGGATTTGCAAATGGAGACTTTTTTGGGAGATGGAGTAGGGCTAGACATCAACAGCATCATATATGCTGTCATGTGCTCTACGGCTTCTTATAGGTCCTTCCTCCCAGTGCCCCAGTGGGCTGACTCTTCATTGATAGGTTGGGTTGGTCAGTAAGAAGTGACCTGTTAAGACTATGACCATGCCTACTCAGTATACCCACTTGCCTAGTCCAATGGTTGTACCAAGTCATGGCCACCATCAGAACTTGACTAGGGATCCACCTAAGCCAGCAAGGTCCTTCCTGAGGATAGGTAGACCCATCTACCCTCAACTACATTAGGCATACAATTCACTAGTTAGACTCAGGTTGCCTATGCTATAATCAGTGCATTATCCCTTTATGTAAATGGGATGGCTAAGACTGTAACTTCTTGATGAGATTATCAACATTTAATAAATAGTTCCTAAATAGCAATATAATAAAACAAAACACATTTGACAAACTGGGCAGGTGTATATAAAAGGTTAGGACAGAGAGTGGGAGAGTGGAATAAAGTTTGTTAAAGTAAAATGAAACAGGCAGAGTAATATAATGCACAGACAGACTGGGAGCAAAAAAATGGGCTGAGGAGTCTAAGTTAAGAGAGTGAGTTGGTAGGACCGGTAATTCTAGACCAAAAGGTTAATCCTTTGTTGGGGGATAAGATAAGAGAATCGGATAGTATATTGAATTTTCTTGCTTCAAAGATCATTAATTACAGATTACATTAATGTACAAACCATTAGTGTAGGCCCAGACAGAATTAATTGTTCATATATGTGAGCCAGAGCAAACTCATTGTGAAAATTGTGCTACTCTAAGCTATTTATGGTTAATCAGATCTACAGTCCTATAACAGTTCAGAGCCATAGGAGTAAGGAAGATGTCTACCTACTGCTGAAACCCTTCTTGGTAACAAGAAGTCTGAGATAGAGGAGAGGAACTATTGTTTGAAGAATGGCTGAACTGACCATCCCCTTAGAAGCAGAGAACATTATCTTATTGTAGTAGTACATTAAGGATTTGGACTAAAATGTCAGAAAGCTTGCAATAATCCCAATAACATGTTTCCAAGATCCTTCAATTCCCTCAGCTTGGTTACCCCCAGCATACAGATAAGTTTTCAGGAGAGAGTTTAGCTAATCTCTCTGGTGTCAAGAAAACACTCACCTGCAAATAGGTGCCTCTTAAGAGATGTAGTTACATTGATATGAAGCAATAAGAATGTGCAATAACTGCACTTGGCTCAAGAGTTGCAAGTTTCTTGATGCTAAACTTTTAAATATTCTGTACTAAGATGAACAGATATTAAAAAGACTATGAATAAGCTCAATATTTCCTGTGGAAATGTGAAATATTGCATCTTGAGCCTATGAGAAATATGAGTTTAAGGAATGAAGAAAGTTGGTGAATTAGACACGTTTGAGAAGGTTCTAAGTTTTATAGCCTCTGAAGTGCGACTGGTGGCCTAAAGGTTACTCATGTGAAGAAGTTGAACCAAAATGTTACTTCCTTATGCCACCCTGATGCAATAGAGAAACAGTCTAGTAGAGCTGGTAAACCTTGACTCCCATCTTAAAGGAAAAGTAGGAAGGACCGGGTCTCATCTCATCTGAGTTTGACTAATTTAGAACTGTATATAAAACTAGGCATGTCTGAGAAGTACCTGGAATTGGAAATAAGCTTGGCAAGAGGGTAGATATCTGATACTTAAGTTATGAGCAAACATCTGCTAAGAGATGCCAATGTAGCATTGTACTTTTGGACAGAGGCTTGTTACATAACTGACATACCTAGAATGTGTAAAGCTCCCAATCTTTGGGTAAATAGTGAGAGTTAAGCAATCCACTGATATGCCTCAGATTTGTAGAGGAAGGTTAATAATTATCTATCACATTTATGCATTATTTTACTGGAAAAAGCTGAAGGAAGGGTTTGAGGTGTAACATGAATCATGGGATACAAGACTGTTTTGATCAGAGATGCCCTTAATTTTCTTTGAGGAATGAAATGATCCCATATTGCTTAGATTATCATGATCTGGATTAGTTCCTTGTTGAAATCCGTTGTGGCACTAGTGCAAGATATATTTCTTGATATTTCATTTTTCTAGTTTCCCATTTAAATGTTGTCTTCCTTTGAAGTGCTGAGACATCATTTTTAAGGATAGGAACTAAAAGTGAATGTTTCCAGAAGAAGGAAGACAGCTTGATTGAAGACATGATTGTGAGCTGACCACGGTAAGCCGAGCACTGGTGGAGAAACTTGTTTATTACATTGGACAAAGTCTATCAGACTCGGGTACTTTGTTATGGTCTAGCTTTGATATCTTAGATAAATATTGTTGTTTAGTTATGGGGTTATCCAACTCTTCTTTAACCTCATCTAAGATTGAAGGTGGGATTACATCTGCTATATTCAGATAATTCCATAGCAGAAGTGAACCAGGCTGCTTAGATTTAGACAGATAAATTTTCTAGAAACAAAGATGAAAGTACTTTAGAACCTTAGGCTGGGCTGGAAGAGGCCTTTATTACAGGGGGGTGGTTGAAACTGGAAACGATACTTGCCTGATGTAATATTCTTCTACATTTGTGAGCTAGGCATGTACATAGACTTGCTGTGATATCTCATAGATTGTATTCATAATTAATTAAGTGCAATCTTAATTTTAGTATTTATTTATTTATTTATTTGCAGTTGGTTTACCAGGATAGTCCATTGGGCCAAAAGAACCTGTTTTCAATGGAGTCCTGGGGAGAAAAGCTCCAAAAACAAGTAGCAAGATTACAATAAGGTATTTGGTTACAATTATACAATTATTATGGACTAGTAAAAAAATGAAGGAAACTTAAAAATACAGCAAACTAATGAACAAATATATACAAATATTGCAATCTTGTATAGCTGAAAATAAAAAATTTACAATATAGAAATTGAGAAGCTTTTACAACTTAGGGTAGGTTACACTTGAGGTATCTTTCAGGTATTCAGAAAAAATAGCTTAATACAAGCAAGAGCAAGATCTATGAGTTTAGGAGAGTAAGTGGAAATTCCCATTATAAATAGGGGAGGAGAAGTGGAAATTCCCAGTATGAATAGGGGAGGAGATTATGTGGGGTGGGGTAATAATAAAACTCCATGCTGTATAAGACAATGGAGTTGGCACAGATGGTTAAGACTGTGGGCTGTAGTACCTGTGGTATAGGGTTTGATTTCCTGAGCCCTTATTTCCTAATTCTGTGACCTTGCTTATCTAGACATTCCTCCCAGGTTGCCCCTAAAAATGGATTGTGTGGTCAGTGGGCCCACCTGGTTAGCAAATGGGTATAATAAATAATAGTGAATGATTTAAAATATGTTTCAAGATTCAGTTAGTGGTGCTACCAATTGGCATGAGAATGAGCAAATCAATTAAGTTGCAAGGTAAAATATTGATCCTGAAGTTACATTAATTCACTGTTTCAGATCCTTCATCAAGCATTAGCCCAAATACACAACCTAGCATGAAGAAGGCACGTACATGCATTCCAGAATGCTGGAAGAGAATCATCTTCCAACTGCTGAACTGAGAGAAATTCCTGGGTCCAGGCATCCAGAAGGAGAGGGTGATCTGTAATTCAGGCTATCCTATGTAGTAAGAAGGAAAATACCATATTGGGGAGCACATTTCAAAGGAGTCTAGATATAAGAAAGGGCATCATTGTAACAACAGGGACAGGAACTAGCTTGGAATGAGGAAGCAAACATTAGGAGATTTTGTGACAAGTATGTGTACCTATTCTGTTGGATTTGCCATGGTGAAAGAACATTTTAGTAAAAGGTTGAGTCTGGGTGAATTTTGGTAGCCGCAAGTCTAAGAGCATCATTTTGCATGAAAAAAATGAATTTAGACAGAACTGAAAGCTGGGGGAAGGTTCTTCTATCACTGGTGTCCAGTACACATCCCCTGTAAGGATTATGAATCCCTTAAGCCAATCTTGTAAAAAAGTAAAGATTGCTCATTCTATAATATATTTTACTGAATGTAAATAAACACTGACAAGTGTTAAGTATCCACTGAAAAAAGTCTTGTGACTGCATCAGCTAAGGCTCCATGTGACACAGTGAATATATCCAAGACCTAAAGGTTCATATCCCCTTGCTTATACAAAGAACTCCCTTTTTTCTTCTTCAATGGATGGTCTTTTGAGACCACATGAAGATATCTTAAATTTGCCAACTTATAGTTTTCAACTTGTAAGAGATGAGTGTCCTATATAGTTATTATATACAAGTCATCTTAACACAGATATGTAAACAGCCCTGTTTGTTTTAAATGTGAATGGATACCATTTATGTTAAAACTGAATAAATTCTTCTTAGTTCTGACAATTGCCTATCAAACAGTTTTAAATGCCTAAAGCAGACAAGTGGAATCACAAGGAGTTTACTTCCCTGATTCCGTTTGTCTGAATCCCATGACTGTAAAAGACAAGTGTGTATCCAAAGATAAAGTGTTTAATTAAAGGGTGGGAGGAAGTACAGAAATCAGCAGCAAAATATTCAGAAATTTCAAAAACATATGGACTAACTAATAGTCGTGTTCCTTTGAACCAGTTTCAAATTCCAAGGCAGCGAAGTGTACCTTTCCTAGATCCCAAGCCAGATAGCAAATAAATGGCTAGCTGAGATCTATGCTTATTTGTATGAATGTTAAATTACCAAACTTTTTATGTCTAGGCATTATATATAATGAGAGTCAACATGTATCATTTCTAGGCAGAAAGCAAATGAAAATCAATTATATTGGGAGTATACTACCCATTAAAGATATTTAAACAAACGAATGTGAAAAGGTATTCAAAAAAATCAAATACTATAACTATTGACATCCGTTGTAGCATTTACCAATAGCTCATCTATTTGGCAACATATTTCATAGTTATATCATTTGACTGCAGTGCTGTTAGTATTTACTTAGATCGAGCAGCCAACAAAATTTAATAAATATATTTTTTACATATATTAAATGTATATTATGAAATAATATGTTAAATTATATCAAATTACACTGCTTTACTTATGTCTGGCTCTTGGCTTAGAGGATTAAGGAGTTTCTTGTGGTCCAGTTGTGCAAGGTTTGATTCCCTCAACTTCCTTTGCCTAACTGTGTGACTCAGAGCAAGTCATTTAACTAGATACCGCTTCCAGGCTGAGTCTAAAATGGTCCATAGAGATCAGTGCTATACCCTGGAAAACAAATTCAAATTAATCAAGTATATTATTATTTAATATATTTGCCATTAATTTTAATCATCAGACTCAGTGTCACATGAGGGAGTCTCATCCATTAGAGACCTACAGTCTTGCTGGATAAAAGTAATGGCTTTCAGCTTCCCCACTGAGAGAGCTGGTATTCGTGGGACACCACATTTTCCACTTTTCAAATCTTTTTCTCTGCCTCACATACATAGTGTCACTTTTAACCCATGTAAAACCAACATATTTTCTTTTGGATAAATTATAGTTTTAACAATTATTGGCCCTGGTCTTATGGAGTGTCTAGGTAGCACAATCATTCTGTGGGCTTGCATTGTCATTAACGTTACTGTGGGATCTCAGTCCAAGGTAAAAATAATCCATGCTTGGAAAAACCTCAACATGCCTTTCTAATAAGCATCTATTTGCAATCCCAGAATCCAAGTGTTATTACATCAGCTATGATTTTCTTATCATTCAGGTTCTCTATCCATTTTTTTCTTAAACTCTAAGAGAAAAATAATTTATTATTCTGTATCCAAGAGCTATATTCTTAGGTTAGTTGTGATGATCTCCAGATAATTAGTGTAATCTACAAATTCTCTGTCTGCTGACGTTATGTCATGCAGTTCAGTTTACAGTTTGATAATTTATGGAGCTCAATAATCAGCTGAGATCAGTTCTACTGTTATATATTGTTGCTGCACTTTCTGTTGCAATGGAGAGTGGGAAACTACATTTTACTGCAACACTGCAGAGGATTCATACAAATGCACTCACTAGCTATCAGAACTAAATTTGGCTTTTGACAGCAACTTGCCTGTATCACACTGATAAGCAATACCTTGATACAAGTATGATGAATTCTGTGCAAAGCTCACAAAATAGATATTCAGAAGTTTTGGAGATGAACTAGAAATTGTATATCTCTTCTTGTCTAGTTCTTGCTACCTCCTATCCTTGCTGTTACAGTTAATCTTCTACTGTGCATAGCTCTTGCTATTTAAAGCATTTTTCAGGCTAATTTCTTACTTTATTAGAAATCATTATGGTCTTCTTCTTACATCCACTGCATTTTGGCTATTTAAAGCATTTTTCAGGCTAATTTCTTACTTTATTAGAAATCATTATGGTCTTCTTCTTACATCCACTGCATTTTGGCTATTAGCTTTTCCTCTCTTACCTCTGCTTCACAGTTTACAGGTTCATAGGAAAGATCTCGGTAATTTAGCTGCAGACCCTTTCAAGCCTAGCCAGAAAACCCTATTCAAAATTTAAATCTAGCCTCAAGGAGGGCAAGTCAAGATAGACTGCAAGAGAATCTGAGACTGCCCATCCATTTATCTAGGCTTACCTAGAAGGTGGCAAGGGTGCTACTCTGCTTGCCACATAGTGGAAGTTTGTTGCAAAGGTAAGAAATACATTGGGGCATGAATCTATCATGCTGTGTGTTATTTAGCTGCTGATGACGTTTTATTTATTTATTTTATTTATTTATTTACATTTGCTAATCAGGTATTTCCGACTGGGCCAGTAGCTCGTTTTCAGTGGAGACCCGGGGAGAAAAGCTCCAAACAAATTAACAAACTTTAAACAAGATTATAAGCAGCAACAATTACTAAGAACATAGTAGTTGATATAGCCTAATAAAACAGTACATTAGTTAAATGTAACATTACATTAATAAAATATTCATAAAACAAATAGTTCTAGTTACATATTATAGCAACTTACAGCAGTATAAATGGGTTTATAAGTTTTAAGTTTTAATTCTTTTAACAGAGTATTTGATGTGCCATTAGTTCTGCACAAGAACAGGAGATCAAATAAGGTAGGATCTTTCATGGTGCAAAAGGCTAGGCATAGATTTCCATGGAGGAGTGTGAAAGAAACTGAGTATAGAGAACGGTCTGTCTGTCTCTCTTGATAGCTAAGATTTTTGAGGTGACTGATATTTTAGTTAAGAATTTCTGAGGCCTTAGAAAGTTATATGATATGTTTAGATAAATACAGTATATGTCAAAAGGTGTACTATATTCAATAATGTTTATGTTAAATATGAGTAAATGGGAATCAAGACTTCTTTGCATCTAGTGGAGATCCCTTTGGAAATTAGATGGGCAAGAAAAAATATTTTCCAAATTACTGTGGTGACTAGATGGTCAAATGATAAGGAATTATTAACAAAAGTATCCAGATCCCCTGTAGCA
Organism: Protopterus annectens; assembly: GCF_019279795.1. Taxonomy (NCBI): domain Eukaryota; kingdom Metazoa; phylum Chordata; order Ceratodontiformes; family Protopteridae; genus Protopterus; species Protopterus annectens. Next base: position 1,743,237,521 of record NC_056741.1, on the reverse strand, counting down.
GTGTCTGACTAGAGGAGTACATCTCTTATACAGTATATGTAACTGTTTTGTTTACCAAAATGAACTATACTGCATTTTTTTTACATTTAATTTGAGACCATTGTCCTTGCAACAGTTGTTAACATTGTCTAAGCCTTGTTGGAGCAATTGTGAGTCAGCTGAAGATTGAATAACAACATCCAGTTTACAGTCCCCTGCAAGCATAATTAACTATAGGTTTGAGAAGTATATGCTAAATAGGAACCAGTCCAAAACTGAGTTCTGTGGTACACTACTGGTAACTGTTTTGCGCTCAGGATTGGCAGATGCTATTCTAACCACATGTGTTGTGTCAGACAGCCAGTTAGCTATCCGTCACACGATATAAGGATTTATATTCAGATTTAAAGTCTATCAATAATGCTTGCATGGGGAACATAACTCTCAACTGTACAGTTTTTCAGAGAATGTCCTAATTTTGGCCTCATATTTTTGGTCTGTTTTTCATAAAATTTTGGTTTTCTGGGAAATTAGTGGTAAGTCATTAAAGATTGTTTAACTGAAGTTAGAAAACAATGACACACATTTGAGTTTCAGACCCATTGTTTTATCAACTTTCTAAGTTTATAAGAGCAATATTTAAAAATTGTCCCTATTTCTGGGCCTTTTTCTCACTTTTATTTATGGTGTTGTCCAGATTACTTGCTCTAAGAGGTTGAGAGATATGATGGGGAGTAGTGTCAAAAGCCTTGACCAGGTCTAGATATGCTGTATTATCTGTATAACCACTATCCACTGCTTCAGTTACTTTTTCAAAGAAATTAATGAGGTTAAAGAGGTTGGACCTTCCTTTGATAAAGCCAAATTAATGAGGGTCCAGGGTTGTGAGATTTTCAATGTCCACGTTAATGAAGTCAGTGATAATGCATTTTATAGCTTTACAAGTGAGGCTGGTGAGGCTAATGGGGCTATAGTTACCAGGGTGCATGACTGAGCCACACTTGTGTAATGGCATTACAATATTCATTTATTTATTTTTATTTTAAATAAATAAAAATAAAATAAATAGTGAGACTAATGGGTTTATAGTTACCAGTATCCATGGTTAGGCCACTCTTGTGTAATGACATTACAATAACTGTTTTCCAGGCTTCATGAACATAACCAGTGGACAGACTTACATTAAAGAGTTTATGTAAAGTTTCAGAAAGTCCATACTTGGTGGTGACAATCAGGCAATCTGGTATGTTGTCAGGGTCCACAGATAAAATATTCTTAGTTTTTGAAAGGGCTAAAATAATTTGTTCCATAGTAATTGAAGGGGGTGGCTGGGATTGTAAAACCTGTGGTATAGCTATAATTATGTTTGGAATAAAAAATGTACAAAGTTTGTTAGTTAGGATATTACCTGTTTCCTTTGGGTCAGTGAGTGTAGTATTATTGTAGACTAGCTCAGAACACTGCTCGGTATTATTTCTTAACTTCCTGACATAGTTAAAGAAAGATTTGCAGTTATTTTCAGTTTTAGTGGCTATTTTAAGTACATACTCATCTTTGAGTTTCCTAATGATTCCCTTGAACTCTTTGTTAGTTTTCTTAAGTGTGCTCTTAAGGTATAAAAAATATTCTTACCCACCCTGGTGAGCATGGAGTTCATATGCCTTAGAATAGAGTCACCTATTACTAAACAATTACCATGGACTGATGCTGCTTCAATGGGCCATAAGGGCTTGGAGTCTGCAACCTTGTCACTCTTAGAGGTATGTGTCTTAGGTACGAGTGTGAAGGGTGAATATAGGTGTGTTTCTATGCATACTAATATCTGAGGCTTTTTAGTCTTTGGCTTGGGAGGCATAGGCAGTGATCTCTTGACAACCTTAGCATACGCTGTTTTAGTGGAAGTGCTCTGTACTGAATGTGTGTTGCACTTACCAAATGTGTTTGGTGTCAAGACATCAGCCTCCAAGTTAATTAAATATTTATACCTCTCGCATACTGAATCATTGTGAGGTAAAAATAAAGTGTTTTTGGTAAGCATGAGGCAGATACTACACTGATTCAATATACCTAATACTATTATGCTGGCTACAGAAGGAGAAAACAGCAGACTGAAATTTCATACTGTCCAGTGTCTAGTACAGATGAAAGGGTATAGGATAGATTAAGAAGGGGATAACTGAGTGGGCTAGAAAAAGGTGATAAACTTAAGATGTGGCTAAAGATAAAAGAATGAGCTGTGACCACTATAGTAGCTGCAATGTGTAAAAAAGAAATGTAAAAGTAACAGACTATGGTCAATATACTGGCCAATAAGGAAATCAGTAACAGTGTCAAATTCAGCTAAATAGCTTCACCCAATAGGCTAATGTAGTTTCTATCTGGAAGGTAAAAAATAATTTCTATCTCTTTCATTTCCCTGCTATAAAACCCGCATTTGTGCAGTTTTGCATGCCAGGCAGCGCCGGTTAGCTAGGGTATAACTATTCCTGGCTCCACAAAGTGTACTCTTCAATTTTTCCCTTAGAACTAGACAGACTTTCAACTTAAGCACTCAAACCATTCACTTCTCAGCCCGGCACTTGCTCAAAACTCATAGCAAGCACTAATAAACCTTAGCACTAAATCCGACTATACTGTAGAGAAGGACAAGGCTCTCTATTCGACCTTACCAGCCAATCAGCAAAACAGTTCACTGTACCTATCCAGGCATGTCCAAACGGCAGTTTTAGGTGTACTCTCCTGCCCAACTGGTGAATCTGGGCATTTTGAGGCAATATTACAACTGCCTCATGTACACAGACAACCCTCTCCTCCTACCACCAAACACTAATACATGCAAGAGATGCAATTATACAGCCAAACTGGAGGCTAAGCTCTCGCAACCTAAGACTGGACCAGGAAGTCAAGAGGAAAAGGGAATTACTTGCATCACAAAACCAATCTCACATAGACCTATGAAACCAGAACCAGCAAAAAACACATATAAATACATGAAAACATACTCAGAGGCTCTAAATAAAAATCTGCAAAAGCAACAGCGGCCTCCAAGGCAGATGTCCAAGCAACCTCCACCCCCCAACACAAACCATGAAACACATATTTCACAAAACCAGTGTGTCATGCAATCACAGCCCTTAAGGCAAAATAACATACTCAACACACTAGTAATAGGTGACTCTATAGTCAGGCACACTGACGTCCCACTCACTAGGCTGAACAAGGAGAAGGTTGCTGTTAGCTGCCTGTCGGGTGCCAGGATCTGCCACATAACACAAACACTCAGGTCACTCTAGAACAAGTACAAATATGACTCTGTCATTGCCCATGTTGGTGTGAATGACCTGAGCCATATCTTCCTGGACTACATGAAAAGAGACATGGAGGAGCTCTCTGATCACGTAGCCCAGGCCGATATGACCCTAACCATGAGTAGCATCCTGCCGTCACCCAGAATGATACAACAGTATAAAGAAACAATTGTCAATTTCAACAATTGGCTAAGCTTCTGGTGTCATTCAAAGGGGATCCAGTGTCTGTCAGCCTGGGATGACATGCTCAAAAAACCACGCTGCTTCACTAGAGATGGCTTTCACCTGTCACGCTTAGGCTTTTGAATACTGGCCAAGGCTCTTCCGCCCCCATAGTGCCTTTTTTAGGCAAGGCTCAAAAGACAAACCCACTGCCATAAATAGCACACGTAACAAAAAGCTGAGGGTAATGCTACTCAATGTCAGAAGTCTAAACCTCAAAATGCATGCATTCAAGGCACTCCTCATTATGGAGAAAATCGATATATGTGCAGTAACATAAACCTGGTTTAAGGCTCCAGAGAGCACCCCGGCACTACCAGGCTACAACTCATACCATACATTTTGGCCACAAAACCCGGACCAAAATACAAAAGGGGGGGTGTATCCATATTCATCAAGGATACTCACACTTCCAGGTTAGTGGCACAGCACGATGCTTCAGAGATCATCCACGTGCAGCTAACAATGGGCAAAACTACAATTCAAACTGCAGCTTGCTACAGATCACCCACCATGTCCCAAGACCCCCATTCCACATTTCTGGAAACACTGGGAAACATAAAAGGTCCTAACAAACACCCTGATATTGGGTGATTTCAATTACCCAAACATTAACTGAGAAAACTACTCAAGTACTAACTACCTTGACCAACATTTCCTAGAATTTATAAACTCAAATGCCCTGGATCAACTGGTCAACACCCCCACCAGAGGTGAGAATATATTGGACCTGGTCATCACCAACATGGGCAATGGTATTCCACACCGGAGGTCAACCCCTCACTGGTTAGATCTGACCATAAACTAATCACTCTGGATATCCACATTCCAACCCCACCCCTGGTCAAAGAAACCACCATGAAAAACTTTTCAAAAGCAAACTTCAAGTTAATTAAGATCGAGGTAGAAAGTTTCAAATCCCCCATGCTAAAGGATAATGCTGTCCAAGCTGCAAAATCCTTTACTAATGCACTCTATGGACACCTACAAGAATGCATGGATTGTGCTATCCCAAGTAAAACCAAGACTCACTCCTCCAAGAAAAGGAAACCAGTCTGGTGGACCCCTGCCATAAACAAGATATACAATAGAAGGGGGAAACTAGTACAGAAAAGAGTAAAATCTCAAGAAGGGAAGACATTCCTGATCAGTATCAGCAAGAAACTATGATCTCTCATAAAATCATCCAAGGCTAGCTTCGAAAGAAAAATTGCCAAGGACTCCAAAGATATCCACAAGGCATTCTTTAGCTATGTCAAGAATCTAAGTGGCAATTCTCAGATCTGCTCAGAATTAGTAAAGAATGGCACAAAATACACTGAACCGACTGATATTGTCAACATCCTGGCAAACAGGTTCAGTGCAAACTTCACCCCCTTCTCACCCCCAAAAAGGCCCATAACCATACCAGAAGGATGTAGTGCCCCTGAAATCACAGGCACTCAGGTTAAAACAGCCCTCTCCAAATCCAATAACACAGCATCAATGGGACTGGACAGTATCCCAGGCTGCATCCTACATGAGATCAAAGATGAACTAACCCCTCACCTAAACTCACTGTTCAAACTTAGCCTCTCCACAGGCTATGTGCCCATAGAGTGGCACACAGCAACTGTTATTCTGTTCCACAAAGGTGGAGCCACAAGACTCCGGGAACTATCGCCCTATATGCCTGACCAGCTTGGTCTGCAAGGCTATGGAGTATATCATCATGGATCTAATTAACAGAGATACTGGGAACCTCCAAACACTGGGCCCTACCCAGTTCAGCTTTGTTAAGGGCAGATCATGCCTCCTAAACCAGGTGGACTTCTTTGAGACATTTACCAAGGCTATAGATGAGGGAAAGGTGGTCCACACATCCTACCTAGACCTCACAAAGGCCTTTGACACCATCCCCCATTCAGGTATTATAGACAAGCTCACCAGCCTGAACATAAACCCCTACATCACAAGATGGGTTGCCAACTGACTCACAGACAGAACCCACATGGTAAGAGTTGTGGGAGCCAGGTCTGACTCTAAACCAGTTACAAGTGGCATTCCCCAGGGCTCAATCCTAGGACATCTCTTGTTCAGCATATACTTCTCAGAGGTACAGGCACGCACAGGAGGACTATGGCTGACCAAGTTCACAGACGGCTGCAAACTAGGGGCTATAAATGACTCTCCAGCTGACACAGACATGCTCCAAAAGGGTCTCACTGAGACAGATACCTGTTGTCAAAACCATGGCCTCAAGCTTAATGCTAAAAAGTGCATAGTCATTCCCTTTGGAAAAAACAAAGTACCACAAACTACTACATAGGTGGTAGCCCCCTAAATACAGAAGATGTAATAAGGGACCTGGGGAACCAAGTAGATAGTAACCTCTCCTTTGATAATCACATTGCCAAAGTGGTTAGAAAATCCTTCTAGGTGGCCCACCTAATCACAAAAGGGTTTGCATCCAGATCAAAAGAGGTCATTATGTCCCTCTATGCTTCACTCATCAGAACCATCATAGAGTACAACACCCCATTTGGGATGTACCTTACAAGACACCTGCAACATCTGGAAAGACCACAGAAGTACATCTCCAAGAGGATCACTGGCCTCAAACAGATGCCCTATGCAGCTCAACTGAAGAAACACCAGCTGTACTCGGTTGCATACTGCCTACTCAGAGGTGATCTCTGCCTGATATACAAGGTCATGTCCAACCCAGAATTGATGGACATGCTCCACCTAAAGAAAACCATATCCCCTCTTGCCACACGCTCTAGGGATCTAAACCTCATTACAACAATAAATAGGACATGCTGGAGGGATAGATTCCTGTCCCAGAGACTTCCAACACTCTGGAACAAGATTCCAGTCTACATTAGGCAGTGTTCCTAGCTAACCCTCTTCAAGAGAAACCTTGACAAGTGGATGTGAAACAGAAAGTTTACCCCGAGGATCACTTCAATGGCTCTGCTGGACAGAGGCACAGGGAACTAATCTAAGGGGGAGGCAAAAGCCAACACATTCCAGCTAGGCTTATAAATGCCATCAGGCAGATAGCCTAGTACCTACCTATGAACCTATGAACAATGGCTAGTCTAACTCAATTGATCTGGATGTAGTAACTGCAACATCAACAAATAATATAAACGAGTAGCTTCGCATGCAGTAACAGTACAGCAGTCAGTAACTCATGCAGTAACAGTATAACAGTCAGTAAATCATGTGCAGTAACAGTACAGCAGTCAGTGAATCATGTGCAGTAACAGTACAGCAGTCAGTAAATCATGTGCAGTAACAGTACAGCAGTCAGTAAAGCATGTGCAGTAACAGTACAGCAGTCAGTAAATCGTATGCAGTAACAGTACAGCAGTCAGTAAATCGTGTGCAGTAGCAGTGTAACAGTTAATCAAGTAATAAAGGTATTTCACAAAGGTAACCTTGTATTCTCTAGTACAATACTGTATAGCAGTAGCTTTAAATACTGTGCATTATCACAATATTGTATGTTTGTATTGCAGTGTTATATGATGCTGCAATATGTCCCTTTTCTAGACTGTCATCTACATCTTAACCTTTTATAACACTTCACTTGCATTACTCTTACATTTAGCCTTAGTCACATATGTATTAACATGGTATCTTTTATCACTGCATTTTAGCATACGTTACTGCTCTTGTTAGCCAAATTTCAGTTACATGCTATGTATATTTGCATATATCATTGAAAATACTCTGCATATTTACATCTATGTGTGCCAAATGGCCTGATCCCCAGCTGTGAACAGTGTGCTTGGTTCAAACAGCCATCCTTGCTAACAAACAAGAATGGTAATAAAATTAATCTAAACCTGTTTAACCTCAAGCATTGAATCTAAGAAAGTTGCACATAGTTCTTAATTCTGCTTTGTAGGTGTAACAGAGCAGCCTGTTTATGAACATTTTGATTTCTCTTAAGTGAGACCACACTGGATAAGAAAGCCTGCCATGGCCACTTAATGCACTGACTTTCTTTTAGAAATTTTAACTTCTTAATTTAAATTTATTTACTATCTCGTCCACTTGCACATCTGCACCATGATGGTGATAAAAGTTATATTTTCCATTCTTTGTTTAATATCATGCAAATTATTTGTGCAGCAGATTTAAGTAAGAACATTAAATAGGTTTGGGAATTATTCCTTTACCATATTATTTCAGATGCAGAAAAAATCAGTGTGTTTTATTATAATGATATGATGACTCCCCATGAATTTTCATAGAACTGCACCCTGCATAGCAGGACATCATAAAACATATGTGAATAGAAATAACATATCTCCAGTGTACCGAACACTACAACATCTGTGTTGCAACCTGCTGTAGAAATTCTCAAACCACATATCCTTTAAGTGATTTCCTTCTTTTTAATGCAAAACTTCTTCATAAACAAACACGCCACTGTTAACCACCAATTAATTAATTTTTCAATACACCACTAAAAACAGATGACTACTATCATCCAATAAAATAGTAACATTTAAAATTCCTGTGCAACAAGTACATTTTAAAGAGATCAGAGCATTTAATCCAGAGGATACATAGCCTCTAAATACACTGCCAAAAAAAACCTCACTTAATTCCACATAGCTGTTCTAATCACCACTCTGTAAAACAATTTCTGGTTGTTCAATTACCTGAAACAAGGGCATTTGTGGTGTCAACATGTTTTATAGGTTTATTATATTCATACATTCTTTCAATGAAGTACATGAAGTTAATGCACCACCCCTCTTGACCTGAAAGAAAAATAATTTGGAATGAAAACAATCTTGTCATTATTACAAACAGCAAAAGAGGAACGTTCACCAGCGTACATGCACTGTTTGCAAGCTCCACAAGGAAAAGTCCCTCTTTTACCTGATCCTAGTTTTCTTTTCTTACATTCCAACAGACCTTCAATGTTCAGCCCTTCCTTAAGAACTACTTTGGATCACATCCCTAAAATTTAACTAAATTGTACATTACATAATTTTCCAGCTCTCTTTTAATATGTAAAATACTGTTTTTATCAACTGATAAAGTTGTAAAGACCAAATCCATTGTCCTTTGAGCATTACCATCTAGAATTATAACTTCTGAATTCCTATGCCACCATCCTCCTTTCCCCTTCAAGATGGAAGTGAACTTCATAGATCTATATTTCAAAATTTTCCTCTTGCACAATGTCAGCCAGAAGTAAAGGATAACCTCTGTTCAAAAATAATTTTTTAAAACAATACACGATTTCAACAAATTAGCGTCATCAGATATCAAATTAGCCAAACGTCCTTTTACTATATTTTTCCTTCTAAATAATGGATGAACATTGTAATTGTATCTTTCCTAAAAAGGTTAGAATATAAACAGGGCCCTTCTGTATACAGAGTAAGTTCCAAATCACTACTATTGTCTGTATTAATATGTCAGGTGCATTTCAAAAAGTGTGCAGTGGGGTCCAATTCCTTTAAAACAATCACTGAAGCAAGAAGCTTCCCCTTTGACCAAGAAACATAACACCATTGTGAAATATCGAGTTCACAACTTTGTTGGCCAAACACTACTTAATGCAGCAGAATTTAGGCAAATAGTACTTTATCTACTCAGTTCAACCATCAAACAATCCTAATTATTTCAGTCTCTCTCTCCCCAAGTGTATTCAGCACATATTTCTGAGAATTGCTACTGCTGCAAAAGTTAACATAACCATACTACAAAATGGAACTTCTACAGATGAATTTTACCTCCAGTTGCAAAAGTTTAAAAGAAATAATGCCTTCAGTTAAAATCTATGTAAGGCAGTTTCAAAGAATCAAGCTAAACTTAATTGGTTTCCCTCACTGCTGCATTAGTGCATTCTGTACTGTAGTGCTGAATCTGCTGGAAGGACAACCCCACCCAAAGGGCTTTTATGTCTGAAGGTGAAGTTAATTAACACTTTAGCATATTTTACTCTAGCAGTGTAAAAGAATCCCTGGAAAGGCAACAAAAGCCTATAACAATAAAATTAAATGCTGTGACTCATGTCTAGTATTTAGAGTTCAAAGACCTTGTCCTTGTATCCATAAACATTCTACCTCACTGACTGTTTTTGGTGGTAAACCTTGGGCTTCTCTATGCTCCCTGGCCCTACTCCTATTCCCACCCACCCCACTACATCTATAAATATACTTCACTTACTCTGCCTCCTCTACTCATCCTCTTATCCTGTATCTAACGTTATATTCAATCACAAACTCTTCTCATTATACCATCCCCACCAACCTCTGTTCTAAATTCCTTCTTAGATCTCATTGTGCTCCCTCCCCTTCAAAACCTACCTATTCTCCACACTATCATTGCGCATTACCACAGCCCACCATACTGCAAGATTTTTACAACACTAACCATACTATTTCCTTCTTGTAACGCCTTATTCATCCTCCTCCTCCTCCTCTCATTCCTAACATCCCCACCAGTAGTAATAAATAAGCACACCTCAACCATTACATCATTGTCACCAATCAACCATCTTCCAGCAAGCTACTCAAAAAAATCTCTTCAAGCTTATTTCCCATAACTTCATTCCAGTGTTGTAATCCCAAAATATAAAAATGCCAGTCCCAGTATTAAGGTAATTCTTCTACCTATCTCTGCTAATAATGCCATGATAAAGAAACCATCTTTCTCCACCATACATCAGTGTGGTGACATCCACCCCAACCCAGGCCCCAGTCAAAACCCAAACCATAGAATAAACCCTACACATTTAAAAAGTCACTTTATACATTAAAAGCACATGCAACAAAATCACAGATTTTCATGCCTGGATGACCCAACTCAACCCAGACATCCTAGCCACAGCAGAGACATGGCTAAAGCCTAAAATAAAAAATGCTGAAATACTACCCCCTGGTTATAATATGATTAGGCTTGATAGAATACATGAAAAAGCAGGTGGAATAGTTATAATCTTCCCAAATATGCTCACAATAATTCCCCATACAGCACAGTCCCAAATTTTGGAAAAGCAGAAATCCTAATCTGATTCTGAAAGCTTAATATAGCTAAGGGCATATGCATTGCTGTGCTATATATCCCCAGGAAAGAACATTCCAATACTTACAAACATACTATCCTGGATAGCAGATACAGTCACAAATGAAATTATCCTCCGCAAATTGAGCAAACAGCATGAACCTCTTTGGATTCACTTAACTTATTAATACACCAAAAAGATATGGCAAAAGTAACTCCTGAGAATCTATACTGGATTGGATTCTTGTTACAAACCCATCTAATTTTACCTCTTCAGTTACCCTCCCTGGTAGACTAAGTGACCACCTGCCAGCTTATACTCACAGGAGTATTGCACATCTAACGAAAGAACATAAACTCAAAACTACCCATAATCTCTCCTGATTCTCCAAGGAGTCTTTTACTGAAGCTCTGAAAGTAGTTAACTGGTCCATCCTAAAAAGACCCCCCCTTAAATGACATAGTTGAATACTTCAATGCAGCATTTCTAAATGTTCTTAACACATTAGCCCCTTAGCATACAAAAAGAATTAAAAACAGTCAGACCCCATGGCTCATCAACCAATTCAAACTCCTTATGACTTCATTTCTCCCCTCTCTAAAATCCTTGAAAGATGCACACATAAACAATTTCTCTACCATCTCTTATAAAATAAGCTAATCACCAATACACAATATGGATTTCGGCCATACCACAGCACCTATACTGCATTACTATCATTTACAGACACTGTCAATACAGCTTGCAATGCTAATAATATGCAGTATATGCAGTATTTCTAGATTTATCAAATGCTTTTGACATGGTTTCTCACAATAAACTCCTCAATCAACTTTCTAACCTGGGTCTAGCATCTCCATCTATTCAATGATTCTCTAACTACTTGACAACAGGCAATAAACTGTAAAATGGCAAGGGTCCTTCTCTACATACCTTTCCACTTCCACAGGAGTCCCACAAGATCCATTCTTGGCCCTGTACTATTTAATATTTTATCAATAACCTACATTTATCTTCTTGTGAAGGGACCTTGATTCAATATGCAGAACAGCACAACTCCTACTCAACCCCCCCCCACAAAAAATACAAACTCCTCCTCTTTACCGCAAAAACTCACACCCCTAACAATGCCTCTTTCAAAATATTTTCAGCAAATGTCACTGAAGTTGAATTAGTCCACCATACCAAACTATTAGGAGTCATAATAGATTATAATCTTAAATTTGACCTCCATATCCAAAGCAATATCATAAAACCCGTTAAAAACTAAGCATGCTATACAGAAGTGAACATTTTCTGAGCACACCCACAAAAATTACTCTAGTCAAAACCTTCCTTCTGCCCTCCCTACTCTGTGGAGCACCAATTCTAACCAGTTTACAATCCTCCATAAAGAACAAACTTGAAAGCTGCTACAACAAAATTACTAAGTTTGCTACTAATTCGCCCTCCTTTACCCATCACTTTAAAGCTCTGAATATCCTTAGCTGGTTGGCTGGAACTCCTCATCCACCTCTCTTACATTCATCTTATAAAAATACATAAAATCATACACAAACCATTAGCCTGCTCAGCTCTTATCTCTTTAATCAACATATATTTTCCAAAAAGAACTCCTACATCAGAAGACAAACAACTTCTCACCATAAGTAAATATAAATCTTATGGACAAAGCCTATACTTATACTCAGTAGCATTAGAACTATTTCTAACCTACTGACCTTTAAATGCTCCCTAAAAAAATACCTTACAAAATCTTGGACCTGCTCATGTGCCAATCCTTGTTGAACTTACTATACTTCACTCACCTCCTTCAACCTAGATCAGACTTCACAACCCTCTCCAGCCTCCTACTCAACTCCTTTTTGTTTTCCCACTACCTTACCTTATTTACTTCATCCAAATAAACCTTTCCTATACTTTTTTCTCTTTTCTACCTACTTAGCTAAACTACCCGAAGACACCCTGACCTGCACTCTATAATCTCCTCTCCATCCGCCTTCCTTCTTCCTTCTATAACAATAATATGAACACCTCTCTCATAGTAAGACATCACTCAAATTTGTCTCACTCTCTCTAATATCTCTTTAAATATCTTATTAGAATTGTCTCAGGTCTCATTTACCACATACTATTCTACGTAACAAATAATATAACTAGAGTTTTTCCTCACATTTTCTCCAACTCACATTATTATTTTTCATTGCACTCTACTATAAAACATACAGTATGTTCTATGTTTTTCTCATTACATTTTTTTCAGTCTTATGTTTTGTAGTGTAACATGATACTTTGTGATTTAAAATATTTGTCCATGATGTTTTGTAATGTAACATGATACTTTGTGATTTAAAATATCTGTACTTGATTTTTGAAATAGTTTGATTGTGAAACTTTAATCTCTTGGCCTTCACTGAAAACTGGCACTTTCTGGCCAGTTGGACTTTCCCAGTAGACAAATGTCAAATAAATAAGTCCTCAATAAAGTGATTATAAAACTTTACATTGTCATTAAAATATTTATTGTTCAATAGAACCACATTAGCATATATTGGTGCCATAACAGCACACATCACTACCCTTTAATTTTTTATACTTTTTTTATCAAATAAGAAAACAATTATTTTCTTAAACTAACTCTAAAAGGGTGCAAAAACAATTAATATCAGCATTAGTGAGGTCAGAGGTTTTACTTAAAAATATCCTTTCTCTATAACCTTTTTATGAGGAATACTAGTGTATAATGCTATAATATCTACTGTAGCAAAAAAATCAGACTCTAACCTTGGGATTCAATAAACTCCATGTAGGCTTTGAAGCAGTAATTACATATTCATGCTACACACCACATTTAAATGTAAGCAACTATGGTTTCATGGCTGTCAGCAGTGTTGCTGGCCAGGGAACAGTGTAAAGCAAAATAATTAGCAGCAGACATATACACATGTTTCCCTATAGGCAAACTGGGTCTGGGGGATTTCACAGAATGCCACAGTGATTAAGCAATGTATACTGTCCAAACACTGTACAGGACAGTGTATACAGTGCAGAATATTGTGGAATACCAAGTCAGGCATTCTGAACAAAAGTTGTGTAAATGATCTGTAAAAGTACATTGATTGTCATTTAAAATAAACAGTCGGAGGAGTGTGTGTATTGAATAAGGGCACACAGATGAATTGTAGGAATGAACACAGGGAAAGAGGACAGGTGAAATATTGTAATGTACAGCAGATGAGGGCATATAAATGGAAGAACAGAATACTAATCACATATTGACATGGTGCAGTACTGACTGCATAGTGAAAATGTATATTATGTGACTGTCAGACAAGTTGACATAACAATGGAGAAGATGTCTTTGTGATATAAGTGTACTGACATGAACAATGGAGAGAACATATATCAAGAATGTTATATAGAATCAGGGTTGGGTGCATATTATGAAGCTGTGTGAACTGATTTGCCTGAATATGACTGTAATGTCAGCAGAGGTCTCCAACAAGTAAGATACAGTTACAGGCTCATGGACAACAGTAAACAGAAGCACACACAATCATGGACAATATCAGGATAATACCAAAAGCATGGGCCTCTGATAAAACATATGTGATTCTGAGTGATCATAGATAGTTCTGCACTAACACACCTGTAAAACTATTAGAACATGTCAGCAAGCTATGAGGGTAATCAAGTACAGCGTCCTGACACTAGCATCTGCTGGAGGTGTTAGAAGAGGCACTGCTCTACCTGTATGTGACATCTTGATAAGTCCAGGCTAGATAACTGGTGTGCATGGCATATATATTGTACAATCCACACTGTCACAAATATAATTCATGCCATCAATGTTGTCAAACAGCTATGTATGTACCGTGTGCATCACCGGAACAGGTATCACACATGCAGCTGGTATAACACCTTGATGGGTGCTCTACACCATCAGACAGTAACGTTTATGGAACAAATAGAATACGTAGGTATTGACAATAAGACATGTGGGAGTTCACTGTGGCAAAGGTGATAAATTGCAGTTACACATCATTGGAAAATGTATAGGGAGGTACATGAAGAAAGGTGCATTATACTCAGCTATTGGTCTGATGAAGGATGTGGACTATGGAGATATTATGGTCTTTGATGTTGATGTCCTGCACATACTCAGTAGTTGTGCTACATACAAGGGAATAGTCAACATTGTGGTCACATGTAGGTGGATGTTCCTCATACGATCTACCACTTGATCTGTTCATGGGGGTGTGATGTTTACATTATTATTGGGTTGTGAATTTGGTTTCATAACGTAACAACTCCCCCCATGTTTTTGTTCCTTCTCATGTGTTGTCATGACTGTGGTAGCAATCTTTGGTATGAGTTGATACTGTCTGTATTATACTAATATCACAGCTGGAGTCAGTGACTGCCCACAATCTGTAGTATTCCAGACAGCTGTTGGACACAGGATGTATATGTCATTCTTGATGTCTGTGACTTAAATAATAGGCAGAAAAGGGTCTAACGCCCTGATGTGTAGACTTGATCACAGGACTTGAGATACAGGTCACATCACACATTTCAACATATTTAAATGCCATGTATGTGATTCAGTGGTCTACCCACTTGGTGGTATTGGTAAGGTAATTGGTAAGGTAATGGTAAGGGCATAAGTAATATGTCCTATGCAGACCGCTTCAAGGCCCTATCCCTGTATTCTGTCTCCTACAGGCTTTTGAGGGGAGATATATTCCTGGCATACAGGGCATTGTCAGACCCCACTCTAATGGACCTCCTGCATATACACAAAACAAACAGTACCAGAGTTACACATTCTAAAGACTTAAACCTTGCCTGTGATATAAATAGAACCTGCTGGAGAGATAGGTATGTATCACAGAGACTACCCCATCTATGGAACAGGCTCCCCATCAGCTATAGTTGATGTCATCAGCAGAGTCTGGTGAGAGGAAGATGGTAATACAGTGTCTCACAGGCTGGTATAAAATGCTCTCTCTAATGTCAGGCAAGTGCACTAACACACACAGACACCCACACACACACACACAGACACACAGACACACACACACACACACACACACACACACACACACACACACACACACACACACACACACACACACACTACACACACACACACACACACTCACACACGCACTTCCCAGTTGACTGCAGTGAGATTAAACCCCCCCCACCTAAGTACACAGATTAGAAAACTCAGTATTTTACAAATGTGCCACAGCACAAGTTTGACTTTTACAAGGCTGAAGTACAATTTCTAGTGGATGACATTAGCAGTGGATGTTGGAGAGAAGGTGTTGAGAGGTCTGCATAAAATGGAAGTGTAGGCATATGCAAGTGTCAAAATATTGGCAATCCATGGGATTGGAGTAGTAACTGCAGGATACACAACTATACTCTTCTGATTAGACAGACAGACAAACAGACAAACGCACATGCACCCCAGTTGACCAGAGTGAGAACAGAACCAATATATATCTAACTACACTGCCTAGAGAACTCAGTACATTATGCAAGCACCGTGGTACAAGTCTGACTTTACAAGGCTATAGGACAATTTCTAGTGGATGACATCAGTACTGGATGTTGGACAGAAGATGTTGGAAGGCCTGCATGAAATGGATAGCTAGCCATGTCCAACTGTCAAGATAACAAAGTTCTGCGTGCTACCAAATTACGAATGTGCAATGTATAGTATTTCATGGTTGTTTTTCCAATGTGCAGGTATACTTTAACAGACAGCTTTACAAATTATATGCAAACGGGTGTCCACATTACTACAAGTATTTGAACATCTGAATGTGTATTTTCATTATAAAGATGTGCATTGCATATAAGACTTTTTTTATTTATTTCTGTAGTGTAGTTGATATATTTGTGAACAAGTAGTGAGAGGCCAAGGTTGCAGTGTATGGGGGTAGGTAACAGATAGCTTCATTGTAATTATGTGTTATTTTCATAGATAGTGCATGCATTTGGTTTGTGTTTCCATGTGTAGTTTCATGGCATGAAGACTAAATGGACAGTAAACAATAGAAATACATGCTGTTGTCCACTTTGTATAGTGTGCCACTGAGCAGTGGATTTCCATAATGTTGGCAATGTGTGTGCACATGTGACATGCACAGTTCTACTACTTTCCATGTTTGTTTGTAGTTAAGCATTATACAAACGTGAACCTCATTGGTAAAATTATCAGAGTTCTCAACAGAGGCCTGGGGAAAAATGTGCAAGCCCCCACCTGCCAAATATGGTGACAGACTGAACCTAGTCTTCAACTGCAGAACAATCATCACCATCCCCCTATTCTGCTGGCTCCTGCAGTGCTTGACATCTTCCCCACCTATAGACCATGAGGGAGAGCAGTCTTTCCATCTGGCATAGACATACACCAATGATGCTGAGAACACCCCTACACACCATCCCTGGCATCTCATGGTGGTTGATGAAATCTCCACCTCCACCAGTACTTCTGGAGGGTACCACAGCACCAGCTACCAGGGTAGTGCTACCTGATGGTGCAGGTAATACAGGGGCAGCAGAGGAAATACTGCGTTAGGATATGCATGCTTAATTTGCTACTACTGTACAGAAAAGAAAATGTTTTCTTACATTTAAAGATACAATAATACTTCTCTTGTGCTGCTTACATACCACTTGCTTCCTTCAGTCTCTCAAGACCATCAGTATAAGCTTGCCTATTCACAGTTATTTAAGAATTAATTGTGAAAAGAAAATAACATAAGAGCATTATGCATACCACTCTTGCTTATATTTAGCTTTCTGTGTATTATAAATTCTCTTTATTAGCATACTTGCACAACTTTGGGATGTTGTTAGTTTGAAACTCATCCAACAACTGGTTGAATGTATCCCTCTTGCACCTTTTTAGGTTCTTAAAGTGGTGCATACACTGTTCTCCAGTGCGTGGGTTGCCAGTCACACTAGATACAGCTATGGCAAGACTATTCCAAGCTTCAGACTTTTACTTGGAGATGGTATAATCCCCTTGCAAAAGCCTTTGGTTGTGGTGCTTTACAATGAGTCCAGTAAAGATTCTGGACTCCTGAATACCCCACTTCTGTGCTCTAAATTGAGCACCTTCCCCTTTAACACTAGATATGTCTAATCCCAAAGCAGTGCAATAGCAAACAATGATTTCCTGCCAGTTCCTGTTATTGCATTTACTGGTGCGCAAACCTGAAAATACAATGCCAACCATGTTTATGCAATGTTAAGTGGAGTGCAACAGTGCCAGAGAGGAAATCCGTTTTTGAAATTAAAATGTTAATCTGACACTTGATGTTAGTTTGAGGGGGTGTGTGCTGCTGTAACTGTTAGGTGATTTAACTTTGCAGACATGCACTGGGGCCATAAATTTCATGACGTGACACATGTTTATTTCGCTTTATACACTGCTAAAATTGACTTTTACAGTGTGTGATTCAGACCTATGCGTATGGGCCAAAGCATTTTCTTCCACTGCTTAAACATAGTTGTGAACCATTTATAAATACAGATGATAGACTGAGGTGTTAACCATGTATGTGTGTGACTTGACAAGGTCCTTGTATATACATTCATTTGTTTATGTATCTTATTTAAGTGTGAGGGCCATCCAAGTCCAGATAGCAGAATTATACTTACAGAAACATAGTAGACAGTATACTCTCAGTCATATATCTGAACTTTAAAACATAGTAAGTGTGCCTTATCCCTCATTCATATAATTAGTATTATCACCATTAAATATAATTATGTATAAAATGTTATAAGTGGTATTTAATAGAAGGTGAAATGGAGCAACAGTAAAAATGTTTGGAATTTCTTGTGTTACAAACCAGGAACATGTGTATGGCAGCTATAAACTTACACCAGGAATATTGAAATAACACTTGGATACTTTCCTTTTAATTATTATAAACTGAACTGACACAACAGTAAAAATAAGTTGCACTTCCTGTATTAGAACCCAGGACCATCCGCATTACAGCCCTAAATTTACACCTGCTGCCAAAGGAATAGCTAAATAGCAGTTGGATATTTCCATATTCATTATTAACTTCTGTGTGTTAATCACCACTCAACACTGCTTACCATGCTTGTGCGATGTCCAGCACACACAGTTGATATAATGCACCCAATTTGAAATTGCCTACTGTCTGCTTCCTCTTTGCAGGTGTTCAATGGCTGCAGGTGTTATGGAAGCTTGCTAACCACCATATAATGTCACTTAGTGATATTGCATGATGGAAAGCAAAAAATGCAAGAATGTATCCTTTTTGACATTTAGAATGTCTACGTCCTGTCTACAGGTATTCTGTCTGCTTCCTGTGTGGGCCCTTAGATCAGGTTTGTGTGATGGTAAACATCATGCAAATGAGATAAGCAAAGCTAAACATGACATTTATTGTGCTTCTCCATTTCCCCTGTTTGGCTATGCCGTTCACCTTGCAAATGTTTTACACAGGTCTAGATTTGGTCTCTTGCTCCAATGAACCTTCAAAACACAATAAGGGTGTCTTAGCCCTCTTTGCCACAGAAACAGCTTTGCAGCAAATAATGAAAATCACTGTCCTTAAAATGTCAGGCAATATTACATGACAATAATAATACAGTTTTCCATCAGTGCAGGGTAGGTTGGATGTTACTGAATAGAAACTGTGAAATGTGTGCTTCTTACTTGCTTTTAAAACATTGATACAATTACCTCTACACTTTTCAAGTCTAACCTAGAAGGAGTGCCTGCACTATGTCTACTTCTACAACACTGACCCCAGAGATTCAACAATTCTAATGAGTTCACACCTTGTTTGCATATTCACTGTGCTCACAACCCTGAGTCTGCACTATTAAAATGTAACCATGTAACTAGGGAACCTGAAGGTGAGAAGACTTGTTTATGTGGATAACACAGTTGAGGACTGCTTTTACATTGGATTTATCTGCACAGAAGTCTACTGATTTTGATAAGGTATGATTGCATTTTTTTCAGTTGTATACTGGATATGCTCAAATATCACTAAGAAAAATATTTATATATATATATATATATATATATATATATATATATATATATATATATATATATATATATATATTTAGGTAAACCAAAAAGCAGTAAACAAATGACAAACAAGGTAAACCAAACGAGTGAGCTGTAGAAAGCACAAGTCCAAGGCTGACAATAAAAAATGTAAATTTAATGAAGTAAGCACACGCTTTCGGAGAACTTAATGGCGCTCCTTCCTCAGACAAAAAAGTTTTACATCTCTGAATAACAACCACATTTTTAGACAATCAATTATGCTAATTAAGTGTGTTCAAACTAACAAATCACATAGACCCATAAGAGAGTGTGTTCCTATTACTAGCACTAGCAAACAAAGTACTTTCGTCCTAAAAGGTGCAAGTATAACAAACTAAAATCCTACTGCACCATAATTAAAAACCAATACAAAAAAGATTATTATAATCTTAAATAATCGTCGATCCAATTAACTTCTCATTAAACCTATAAGTTTAAAACCATAAAAACGATAAAAATGATGAAAACATATGTTCAACCTACCCATATTATCTTTTTAAAGACAAATTCTTTAAGATACAACTGATAGACACATGGTCATTCAGACCTGGGTACACATAGGCGGCTGTGCGAATCTGCCAGAAAAGTTCACAGATTTCCAAAAGATTTTGCCAATTACCACCTCTAATGTCACAATCAACTTTATTCACAACTGTAAACTTGAAATAATGATCAGGGAAATAAACAATATATCTAGCAAGGGCGTTGTTATGATCGCCTCTAGCTATGGCATATATGTGCTCATAGATGCGCTGCTTGATTTTTCTTTCAGTTTTACCGATATAAAATGCGTTGCATCTTTGACAGCTAGCCACATAACAATGCCCCTGGTCTCACAATTAAATTTGCCATTAATTTTATAGACCTGGCCTCTAAGCCTAATCTTAGCATCTATGCACACATGTTTACACTGCTTGCATGACCCACACTTTGTCATGCCTACCTTGTGAACTCTTATAATTTTTGGTTTAACCTCTAACAATGATTTCAAATTTTGCCCTCTCCTAAAGGTAACTTTAGGGCTGTCACCAAACTTATTAAGTAAATAAGGGTCTTCAATAAGCAAGGACCAATTCTTATTTAGCACTTTGGAAATAGCCAAATGGTCTAAACTAAAGGCACATAAAAATCTAGTAGCAAAAGGGGCTGTTTGGTTCTTAAGTGAAACACTGTTCTCTATGTTGTCACCATGTGAGGCATGTCCAACCATAGACAAAATTGGTTTATAAAAACCTAAACTCCTTTTATTGGTGACTTCTGATTTTATGTCAAGAACAAGGCCTGAAGGATACCCTCTATTAATAAACATGCCAGTTAAACACTCACATTCAACTAAAAAATCTTCATGATCTGAAACCATCCTAGCGGCCCTAACCATCTGCCCTTTTACGACCGCTCTTTTCTGATGTTTGGGATGGCTACTAGTGTAGTAAAGGAACGCATTCGAATAAGTGGGTTTCCTGTAAATCTCACTCCTAAGGCTTTGAATTACGTAATCCTTAGTCAACAAAATGTCTAGGAAACTAATACGATGTTCCTGTAGATTGTAAGTAAATTCTAAAAAGCTGGTCATGTTAAAAATCCTTTCTATAAAGGAAGGAACCAAAGAGGGATCCGCCTTCCACAATATGAACATGTCGTCCTGGTACCTAGTGTACCAGGTGACACAATCATTAAATACAATGTCAGAAAAAAGGAATGTCTTTTCCCAATATGCCAACACACAGTTGGCAAAACTGCCCCCACATGGTGAACCCATTGCTACACCAGAACGCTGGAGGTAAATATTACCTTCAAACAGCATAAAGTTAAAACTCAAAACAATTTCTAATAGTGTTTCAACCAAGTAAACATTATCGTCACTGACCTTTTTGTTCCTAAGAAATTCACTTACCCACTGTGTGCCAAACTGTTGAGGAATAATGGTGTACAGGTCTTTAATGTCAATAGTTAGAAACCACCACACGCTACTAAAAGGGATAGTCCCTATGTCATGCAAGAAACCCCACGAGTATTTACAAATTTGCGACTCGAGTTCTAGCAGTGGTTTCAAAATGTTGTCAACTAGTTTGGCACACGCATAGGTAATAGACCCACGGCTATCAACAATCGGGCGGAAAGGTGGGTCTCTAGTGGATTTGTGAATCTTAGGAATACCAAACAATACGGGGAGCTTAGGGGCCACCACCATCAAGAAATGGTAATGGTCAATGTCAATGACCCTTTCCAAAAATAGATCTTCAATAATGCCTCTTATCCTAGAGTAAGCTTGATTCACTTCGTTGATAGTAACCAAAGTGTAGAATTCCTTGTCTAACATATTAAATATTTTATCAACATAAAGATATTTGTCCATAAAGACGAGACCACCTCCCTTGTCAGGCTTCATAACTCTAATGTGAGAGCGCAGCAATGTTGAAATAAAATCATGCTCAAGTTTAGTAATGTTTAACTTGTGTTTGTGTGAATGTAGGTTGCTCTTAGCTAAAGCCCTAAAGTCGAGCTCGCACATTTTCTCAAAACTTCATAGAGCCTCATGTAGGGGGGGTTAAAAACACTAGGAATTCTAAGGTTACTATCAGTACAGCTTACAAAATTTTTGTCTTGCATTAAAATATTTAAGTTAAGTTTCCTCACGAACAATTTCAAGTCTACAATAGTTTTGACAACATCAGAGTGAGAGTCAGGCACAAAAGTTAGACCCTTTGAAAAGAAGTCCACCTTATCTTCACTGATGTCAAAACTAGTATAGTTGTAGATTTTGAAATCTCCTCTTGAGTCAACCATAATCACTGGATCTTGTTGTGTGCTGGCTATCTCCTCCTCGGATTTCTCCTGCTCCTGGAGTTGCCAAAATTGTTCCTCGCCCACATGTTCATCTGCTTGGGTTTGTTGTTCCTGGAAACCCCCCCTCTGGGGCAAGTTGTTCTGACTACTTGCACTTGAAGAAGATGGCAACTGATGCTCACTAATGGCCGTGCCATGACCATTGTTGTTAGAATTGTCAATTAGGCGCTCACTACGACGAAGAGGTTGTGGATCTTCATTCTGGTTACCAAGCTCGTCCTCCTCATGATTAGCTAAATTTAGTGAATGTCCATTCAAGTCCACAACTTGCCTAGACTCATTAATTGGTTTAAAAATAGGGGGGGGGGGGAGGTTGGGACGCGGATAAGCTTTTTTGTTTGCATATTCACGAACGTCCCTTTCAATCTTTTTCTTCTTGGCATTAACCAGTTTACACATTGTGGCTTCAATACTGTTAAAAATACGAAGATATTCATATTTATACCTTAAAAAGTCACTATCGCCTTTGATTTGATGTTCAAGAGCTTCCAACTCTTTTTGAAGGGCTTTGGCGTCCTTGTTATACTGAAGGATCAACAAGTTAATAAATTCAAAAGCCTGCTTGTCAAATAATGTGAGGAGGTCGTCATGAAACTGTGACCCCTCAACAAGTCCCGCAGGAAATTGCCACTGCCGAAGTCCTTTAGGAACAACTTTTTTAACCAGACATTGTTGGAAATATGATATTTCCAGTTGAAGTTTTCTGCATTTGAACAATTTTAAATCGAAAGCATTAATAAGTTGTAAAATATTACTTACGATTGGTTCAATATTGATAGACGTGGACATGTTGTTTGCGTCAATATTAGTCTTTTCAAAAAAATCAATGTTACTCAAAAAGCCACAAATGGTAGGAGCAGCCTGAGTCGTACCTTGATCGGGCGAGTTAGTATAAACTCTGTCGTTAGCCCTCGAAGGTGAATTTCCTTGATTCGCCTGCAAGCCTGGTGAATGAGAACCACGATTGCTGTTCGTGTCGTTACCAGTTAACCAGGCATTAATACAATTAATTGTGGGTGGTTGCTGTCCCGGTTGAAGGATCGATGTTTGAGGATCGGAGCATTCTTCGTTTGTTGTGGGGGGTGCTCATATTTTTAAGAGCTGGTGTGTTATCTGGATAATAGAGGATTTTATTAGCCATAATCAAAAGGTTATATTGGATTAGACTGGGAAGTTCTAGCCACCCAAGCTGTTTAAGATTGATGCAATAGTGTGTTCTAAAAGGTAGGGCAGTGGCAAACCTGGCAATGTGGTTGTAACAGATTGAGAGTCTATTAAGTACAGTTTTATTTAGATTAGAGAGAAGGGAGGATGCATATAAAAGTGTTTAAAGCAGGTGGGAGCAAGCTATGGCAACCAAGCTGGAGGGATTAGGAAGGCTTTTATTACGTACAGTGACCCTAGCTTTTATTGATGGTTTTGATCATTTGGTTTACATGAAGGTCAAATTTTAGATTATTATCAATTATTACTCCTAACAGTTTTTGTAGAGGAATCGGGGGTGATTATTGTGCCATTGTTTACATTTATGCTGAAGGGAAATGGTGTGGACCTTTGTGTCGAAGAGAATAACAGCATTTTAGTTTTTTGGGGGGATTTAGCAACAATCGACATCCAGAGACCCAGGTTTCTATAGTATTATAGGTGGATTGGGTAACAGACCTTAATTCTGAGGAAGATGTGGCTGAGCAAATCAGGGTGGAATCATCAGTGTATTGGATACAGTTGACATTCAGGATGACTGTATATAGGTTGTTTATAAAGATGGAAAACAGTAGGGGTCCTAATATGGAGCCTTGTGGCACTCCAAGGGTGTTAGATAATAGGTTGGAGAGCTTGTTCTGCCAGAGGACAGCCTGCTGCCTCCCACTGAGGTAGGATTTAAACCATTGAATGGCACTGGTATATAGACAGAAAGATTGCAGGGTGTGAATCAAAAGTTGGTGATCCACCATGTCAAATGCCTTTGAAAGATCCGAGAAGAGGGCTGAGGATATTTGATTAATGTTATGGTTATTATTAATGGTATTGGTGAATGCTAGTAGGGCTGTGGTTGTGCTGTGGTGTGGATGGAAGCCATGTTGGGTATCGGCCATGAGGTAATTCTGAATTAAGTGGTGCATGAGCTGTTTGTGTATACATTTTTCTATAATCTTAGCTAGTGGAGAAATATAGCTATCAGTCTGTAGTTGGAGATTCAGTGGAGAAACCTCCTTTGTGTAGTGGGATTACATAGGATATTTTCCAAATGGTGGGAATTTTTGCTTCTGCTATTGTGCGGTTAATTAGTATAGATACTGGATAGGCTATGGTATCAGTTGATTTTTGAAGGTACTCAGCAGGGAGTTGATCAGCTGAGAGTGTGGTGGGTTTTAATTTTTTGAGCAAGGTATGGATAAGTGATGTGGACACTGGTTGGAAGCTGAAAGAGAGTAGGTTTATAGGAATGGTACTATCAGGGCCAGGAGAGCTTGGAGGTAGTTGACTAGCTAGGGCTTGAATTTTCTCTGTAAAGAAATGGTTAAAACTGTCTAAGACATCCTCAGGAGATTTATCAATGGTAGCGATGTGGATAGGGGTATACATTTTTCCAGGATGGAGTAGATTATTCAGACCTGCTCAGAACTTCTGAGGATTGTTCTGGTTTGCTGTCTGTAAATTACAGTAGTATTGTTTTTAGTCTTGTAGAATGGATTTTTTAGTCTCATTCCTAGCTTGCTTGTATTTAACATGATTGTAGGGGTCTTTAGTGGAGTGCCATAGAGCCCAGATTTTGTTTCTGCTGGACATTTTTA
Organism: Protopterus annectens; assembly: GCF_019279795.1. Taxonomy (NCBI): domain Eukaryota; kingdom Metazoa; phylum Chordata; order Ceratodontiformes; family Protopteridae; genus Protopterus; species Protopterus annectens. The sequence goes on along the minus strand of NC_056741.1, from coordinate 1,743,212,225 downwards.
GTCTAGATTCTTTAGACAGCCATGGGGCAGGTTTTGCCTTTGTTTGCTTAGAACGGGCAGGTACATGCAAGTCAAGGATATCAAGAACTCTATTGTTAAAATATGCAACTGCCTCTTCTAAGGGGAGTAGACCAGTTACAGGAGTTAAGTTCCTGTTGGAATTTGACAGGGTCAACGTTTACTTTGTTTCTGACTTTCCTGAGTAAGGATTGATGAGGAATAATGACATTTTGCTTAACTATATAAGTAAGAAGGTGATCACTCAGATCATCGGGGAGGGTACCAGCAGTGTACAGTTGGGGGTTACTATTTACAAGTACCCAGTCTAGTATGCTTTCTTTATGTTTGGGATTACTTAAACTGGTTGGGGTGGTTATGATTTGAGTAAATGCATGCAGGTTGATGTGGGTGGTAGGGGATTCTGAGGAACAGGTGGCCCAGTCTATGTTAAAGTCACCAAGTAATGGGGTTTCTTGTGGGTAATGACATGAAATCCAGTGTAGGGTATATTTGAGTGCGGCTATATTATTACCTGGGGGAATATACATACAGATAATGTTAATGCATTTACTTTTGTTAATTTGCAATTTAGTGGCCATGATTACTGAGTTATTAATTTGAGGTGGTTGATTAACATCTATGGTCACATTCAATGTAGATTTATAGAGTAAAGCTACCCCACTCCCCTTCTTGGAAGCATGGTCTAGACTGTGAATGGTATACCCAGGTGGTAACACATCATTGTCAGTTGTGGTAGGTTTTAACCAGGTCTCAGATATATACATATATATATATATATATATATATATATATATATATATATATATATATATATATATACACACACATCAGCAAATGCTACTTTTATCTGTATGCACCTTTTTTTACAATTTTTTTTTTGGGGGGTGAGTTGTTGATTGATACAGTTAACAACACATTCTGGTTGATTACACATGGGGTGAAGTCATTACTGTACAAATCACCCACCTTTTCCTTACTTACATTACCAAATAACAACATGCAATGATATGCCATTCATTTGTATTATTACACAATTCTGTTTTAACACTCCAAGTTCAACATTAACCTTGTAAACCTATCAGTTGTTAGTTTTAGTTCAGGGCTGAGTCTGTCTGATGCTAGGAGTACACAAATATTACATGGGTACGTAACCAACAGGAATCTCTGAAAGGTTCCTGTAGCTAAAATTCGAAGGGATACATATACCTTTCTCTCCACTGGTATTGATTCCCCTTGGTTTGCCCAGTGGCTGAGATGAGGATGACAGCGGTTGCAGAGTATTTGTAGTGTATCTCTATCCACCCTGTAGCACTCTACAACTTCCACTTCATTCAGATTGTGATAAGTGAAATGGGGTCTGAAAACTCTTCTCCTTCTTGGCCATGTCAATTAGTAGCAGCAGCAACATAGACTTCCCCCTGTTGCACATACACATGAATTAAAGCAACAGCTGCCCCTAACATTCTTTCTGTGTAGACTCCTTTCTGTGGCTGTATTCCAATAGGTTTTAGAATTCAAAGGGAAAACCAACACTGACTCTACACAGTTGCTTTATAGCTTGATGAATAGCTCCTCCATGCATGTTGGATTGGTTGATTAGCATACAATTTAGCTGCTTATGTTGTAATTAGTATGCCACAGTGTTTACTGTGGCTGTGCAGCTCTACACACCATGTTGAGCTGCTTACTGAATCCAAAATAGTGTTGTGCCACACATACAATCTTAATGGACCATGTAAGGTTTATTGAATCTGCCCTTAATTCTATATTAGCAATGCTTAGTCTCTCTAACAAGTCTCTTGAGTCCTTGAGACAACAAGGTGCCTTTGATAAATAATCCTTCAAATTTTTGCCCCAAAAGACACCTAGAGCCTCTCTTTTGCAACCTCTATCAGCCACTATTGCTTGAAATGGTGGTTTATACTTATTTTTATGCATTTTGAGAATTCCCCCCAAAAAATAACCTCAGTATATTTTAAATGTAAAAACTGTAAACATCTATAGATATAAGATTGTTTTCAAGCAAATCCAAAAGGGTTCAGTTAGTTTTGTGATTGGCTTGATTTAACTCATTCAATGAGACCAGCCTGTAATTTGTTTCAACACTCGCCATCACATTAATTTCTTGCTGGCACACTTCTTCAGTCATAACCGCAATGTTGTTCCCTTTACCCAGCTTCATAAACCTGAAACCTGAGACACCTCTAAATTCATTTAATGCTTTCATCTCATCTACAGTCAAATTGTTAAAGTCATGTGACATCGTTTATTTAAGGAATTTAAAAATCTCATGTTCACACATATTTTGAAAAGTGTGTAATGCTATTTAACTGGGGATTAACAAATCATGTCCCATGTCAATAGTTTTTTGTCCAATGAAAAATCCATTTTTAAATTCACTTGATGAGTAAAAAGCCTTAATTCTGTAAACACCCTACAAAAAGACAAATGAAAAGAAGGTATAAAATTAAAACCCAAGGGTAGTACCTTTCTGTGCAAGTCCATTAACTGATAATCTGACAAATTAATGATGTCCAAATCCATATCATGGGCTTTGTCATAGATATCTAATGAAAATTAAATGGAATTGTTTGAGTCAGTCAGATCCCCGTGCATGAACATGTTCTCCTCATGATTGTCTTCCTCTGTGGAAATTTTTGCCTCCTTGGAACTGTCCCCATGTTTATGTTGTGAAATGTAGCTGGTCTGGGTGATGCATTTGTCCTGATCTAGTCAATTGTCCAGGAAGTCTGCTTTGAGGTTATAGGTAAATACTGACTCCAGTGACCTTGATAAGTCATATTTTAGACTATTCAGAATGGATCTAAGGATATTATCTGGGCCCATTGAGGCTGTGTACTTGGCTTTAATGAGTGCATCCAGGACATGCACTCTATTTATAGTTGGAGGGGTTATGTTTAAGGGTATTTCATGAGTGGTGGCTAGGGATGAGTTGGGAGTAAAGCTGGAACAGATTTTGTCAACCAGCAGATTATATAATTTGGCCCATATCTACCAAGATAGCTGCAGAGAAGTTATAAAATTGCATATCTGTGTGGTTTGGTCCTTTAGTGGTGAGCTACAAGGATGACGTATACTGGGGCTTACACAAGGCTAGTAAGAGTGCTTTATTGAGGCAGACAAGGCTAGGCTATAAAATATCAAAATGTACTACATTTAATGGTATTGCTACTTGACATATGAACTTAATGTTCTAAGCTTGTTTGCATGTAAGGTTTTTGTCTTGATGGAATTTAATTAGCAGCAGGGTCTAGTGCATGATGTTATTCACCAGGGCTTGAGGAGGAATTTCAAAGAACACCTCCTTTCCTTTTTCCACTGATTCTATTTCTCCATGCAGACTCCTATTCTGCCTTAATGTCTTCGCTTTCAGCTGTTCGCATTAGGGGTCGCCACAGTGCATCATCTGTTTCCATTTTTTCCTGACCTCTGCATATTGCTCTGCCACACCAACCACCTGCATGTCCTCTCTCACCACATCCATAAATCTTATCTTAGGCCTTTGTCTTTTTCTCTTACCTGGCAGCTCCATCCTTAGCATCCTATTCTGCCTTAATGTAGATGCTGAAAATAGTGCAGCTATGTTTTTTTTTTTGAAAGCTAATACATATTACAAAAATAATACACTGGGAATTATTTTAATCTAGGGAACCTGCTATAATAAGGCTACTAGCAGAGTTAACCAGAATTTTTGCATTACAAGCATTAGCTGCAAAAAGCATGTAGTAAACTAACTTTTAAACTAGATAATGTATGAACTAATCCAGTCTGTTTATACAAGCAACCAAAACTTTAAATAGACAATATGATGTCCCACGTTCCCTCAAGTTTGAAAGGTATAAATATCATATTGTTTAATACATAAATGTAATATCCTGAAAGATAAGACTATTAATAATAATACAGATCAGAGCACCTAGCAGATTACAAGCAAAAAAAAAAGGCTTATTCCTTGACTTGCACACTTGCATATAAAATGTAATAATTTCAAGGGAAGAAGTTATATTCACAAAGGCTTAATATAGCAAAAAAAAATTTTGAAATAGAAGTAAGAATGTTAGTATATATGCAGCAGGAAAACAGGGCAGGAACAATTTGCATAATATTGATAATCATAATGTTTGGCCCGGTCTAATTTAACTTAAAGCATGAAGTTATGTTCTGAAACAGATCACTGGTTATCTGCAGGGGAAGTTATTATTCTCTAGCTAATGATCTTTTATGTAAGCTTACATATATATTTCTGCAAATTCCATTAGGGTACTACACATAAAATTATATTGAACTACATTTAAAAATGACAAATTCTTTGCATGCAGCTTTTGGTGTTGCTAGCTATTTTAATATTAAAGCCATCTCATGCCTAATTGACCTGCACTCTAAAGCATAAATTCATAGTTAATAGAACAGATGCATCCAACCACCTCAACAGACCACCCAACTACACCTTTAGCTTTTCTCTTCTGTAAACAGCAGCATATTTCTTTTTCAGATCAAGAGCTCACTAAAAAGTGTTACACTTGTACAGTTGCATTTTGTTTACAATTGTAAATTTACTTTGTTTATTTTGCCTTTAGTTTCAGATACAAATATAGTTTCAGAATTGAACTAGTTAATCTAGGCTAGCAAGTGGACTTACTTTGTGTCTCTCTTTCTTGCAGTTACCTGCCTCATACAGGTGTATAAAGATAACAGAATGCAGCATGGAATTGGCTGCCTTGATCATAGATACAATTGTTTGTTTTGATTCGCTGTGTAAACAGAACAGCTGTTATTTCCATTCAGTACAGTGTAGATTGAAAGGGCTTTTTACGTAATACTTCTCACCCACTGCCCAAAATCTCAATAACCTTTTCAAAGAAGTTTTTTAAGGTTCAGGAAACAAGACCTGCCTTTCACAAAACCAAAGTGATTCATGTCTAGATCACAAAACAGGCGAGGCTGATGGATGTATAATTACCTGGATTTCTAGAAGAGCCACTCTTCTGTTAGGGAGTCACAATATGTTTTTTCCCGGACATCATGCACAAACCCTGTAGGCAGGCTGAGATTGAAAAGTTTAAGCAGAGGCAGGTAAGAACGGACTCAAGCATGTTTCTGTTCCCAACTATTTTTTTTTTTAGCTTTTGAGAGAGATTCTAAGATCTGGTCGAAGATGAATTCAGTTGAAACTAAATTTTCAAGGATATTGTGGATGTGTCTTTCAAATGTCCTATATTTTGCAGAAGGTCTAGATTTTTATTTCTTATTTCTAGTCTCTTTTGTACAGAATTTGTGTTTCTCTTGCAATTATTGGGGACTGAAGTCACTAAATAATGACATACATTTGAGTTGCAGAATTCATTTTCTTTAGAAAATGCATGTTAATGGAACACATTATTCTAACAACTTTCTAAGAGTAAAATTTAAACATATGTCCCTGATTTGGGGTCTTTGTCTCCCCCTCCCTTATTATTTTTGGCTTTGTCCAGGATTCATGTGCTACAGGGCTGAGAGGTATGACTTGGTGTAACAATGAGGGTAGCTTGGGTAAAGTTAGTACTGAATTTGCCTATTAATATATTGACTATTTCACTGAGATCAGAATGTGCAATATTATTATTATTATTATTATGAATGAAATCAGTGCATTGTTAGACATTAGTGCTTCATTTCTTAATACAACTGAAGAAAGATTTGTAGTTTCCCTTGGAAAGTGTAATGACCTTATACTATGCTTTATATATTTTTTATTAATATGGATGTTCTACCAGAGAAGTTTGTTCCTACATTTACAATCGTATTCAGCACAGATGGGCACTGGATTTTCTGTGCAGCTGTATAGGTGCTGATGAAAGTCAGAGGTGAACTGGGCAGTCCTTTCAGTTGGATCCATTTGTGGGAGATTGTTGGACATAGGATCATAGGAAGTTATAAGCCTAGCCAAGAGTTTAGCCCATGCATAGACAAATCAGTACTCGATGCCCCTGTCCAGCAGGGTCATGGGTGGAATCCCAGGGATGTATTTTCTATTTCCCATCCAGTTATCCAGGTTGCACTTAAAAAGGGGTAAAGAATTACTCTGCTTGACGTAGAGAAGGAGTCTATTCCATAGATGAGGGAGTCTTTGAGACACAAATCTGTCCCGCCAACAAGTCCTATTGATGTCACAGACCAGGTTGAGGCTGTGTGTGTGTGTGGGTTACTTGAGTGGAGCTTGACTTGCAGATATGCAGCAGTCCCATCAAGGAAGGGTCCGAGATCACCTTATATGCCAGACAGAGGTCACCTCTGAGGAATCTGTATGAAACAGAGTAGAGGGATAGGGCTTTTAGTCTATCTGTGTATGGTAGATTTTTGAGGCTCTGGATTCTCCTGGTGAGGAACCTCTGTGGTCTCTCCAGCTGCTACATGTGCTTTGCGAGGTACATGCCGAATGGGACATTTCACTCAATAATGGGCCTTATAAGGGATGAATACAGGGATGTTATGACCTCCTTGTCACTGGATGAGATACCCTTACTTATGTGGTGGGCCATGTAGAAAGCTTTCTGTACAATGGTGGCAACATGGTGGTTAAAAGTCAGGTTGCTATCAATCTGGGTGCCAAAATCCCTCACAACTGACTGTGTGCTTAGGACATTGTTATTAATGCGATAATTTGTGGGGAGATCACTCTCCCCAAAGGCGACGATAATGCATTATTTTTATATTTAGCTTGAGGCCATGTTTCTGGCACCAGTCGTTTGTTTGGGTGAGACCCTCTTGGAGGATGTCCACATCACTAGGAGAATTGATGACAGCTCCCAGCTTGCAGTCATCTGCAAACTTGGTCAGCCATAGCCCATTGTTTTGGCCTGCACCTCAGAAAAGTATATTCCAAATAACAGAGGCCCCAAGACTGAACCCTGGGGTATGACGCTTGATACGGATCTACTGCTTGAGGTGGCTTCCCCTATTTTGACTAGATGGGTTCTATCAGTGAGCCTGTTAGCTACCCATCTGGTAACATAGGTTCATAGGTAGGTACCTAGCTATCTGCCCAAGGGCCTAAGTAAGCCTATTCAACAAGGTTCCCTGGCTTATGCCCCCTAAGAAAGTTAATTTCCTGTGCCCTTGTCGAGCAGAGCCACAGAAGTGATCCTCGGGGTGTATTTCCTATTTCCCATCCAATCATCAAGATTTTTCTTGAAGAGTGCTAATGAGGAACTTTGCTTGACATAGATGGGTAGCTTGTTCCAGAGTATAGGAAGTCTCTGGGACAGGAATCTATCCCTCCAGCATGTTCTATTTATTGTGGTTTCAAGGTTTAGGTCCCTAGAGAGTGTAGTTCAGATGGATTGTGATTTCTTAAGGTGTAGCATGTCCAACAGCTCTGGGTTTAACATAACTTTATATGTTAGGCAGAGATCTCCTGGGAGTAGGTGATATGCTACAGAATAAAGCTGGAGTTTTTTGAGATGGTCAGTGTAGGGCATCTGTTTGAGGCCAGTAATCCTCTTTGTGAGGCACTTCTGTGGCCTTTCCAGCTGCTGCAAATATCACATTCCAAAAGGGGCGTTGTACTCTTTAATGAGCCTAATGAGTGCTGAGTAGAGGGGAACAATTACCTCTTTTTTTCCTGGATGAGAACCCTTTTGTGATGAGGTGTGCCACATAGAAGGATTTCCTGATTACTGCAGCTATGTGATTATCAAAGGGGAAACTACTGTCCACCTGGGTCCCAAGTTCTCTTATCACACACTCAGTTTTAAGTAGACTGCCATTTATATGGTAGTTCATGGGTACAGAATTTTTACCAAAGGGGATGATAATGCACTTTTTGGCATTGAGCTTGAGGCCATGCCTCTGACACCAGGCATCTGTCTCAATGAGGCCCTTTCTGTAGGATGTCCACATCATTTGGGGACTCGACTATGGCTCCTAGTTTGCAGTCATCTGTGAACTTCATTAGCCAGAGGCCTTCTGTGTTAGCCTGTACTTCTGAGAAGTAGATACTAAACAGGAGAGGTCCCAGTACTGAACCCTGTGGTACTCCACTTGTCACTGGTTTGAAGTCAGATTTGGAATCTGCAACTTTTACAGTGTGTGTTCTGTCAGTGAGCCAGTTGGCAACCCATCTTGTGACGTAGGGATTTATACCTAGTTTAGTGAGTTTAGCCATAACTCCAGAAGGGGGGATGGTGTTGAAAGCCTTGGCGAGGTTAAGATAGGCTGTGTGATCCACCTTACCCTTGTCTACGGCTTTGTTGACTGCCTCAAAGAAGTCAATCAGGTTCAGAAGACATGATCTGCCTTTCACAAACCCAAACTGGGTGGGGTCCAGAGTTTAGAGGTTACCAGTGTCTTTGTTTATGAGTTCCATGATGATACGTTCCATGGCCTTGCAGACCAGGCTCGTCAGGCTAATAGAGCGATAGTTCCCAGGATCAGTGGTGGCTCCCCCTTTGTGGAGTGAGATAATTGTTGCTGGGTGCCATTCAGTGGGCACAAAGCCTGATGTGAGACTATGATTGAACACAGTGCTTAGGTGGGAAGCCAGTTTGTTCTGACGTTCATGTAAAACGCAGCCTGGGATGTTGTCGGGTCCCATGGATGCTGTGTTTTTTATTGCTTTTAGAGAGTGCAGCTTTTACCTACATAGTTGTTATTACAGATACTCTGCATTCTTCCTGCATAGATATGGGCCCTTTAGGGGGTGAGAGGGGGTAAAGTTAGCACTGAACCTATCTGCCAGGATGTTGGCAATATCAGTTGGCTCTGTAATTTTTGTGCCGTTGTGCTGTAACTCAGAGCAGATCTGGGTGCTGCCATTGAGATTCTTGACATAGCTATAGGATGCTTTGTGGTTGCCTTTAGAATCAGTGGTGATTTTGTTTTCGTAGTTAGCTTTGCATGATCTTATAAGGGATCTCAGCTTCTTATTGAGGCTGACCAGGGAGCTCCTCCACTCATGGGTTTTATTCTCTTTTGCAACAGTTTCTTCCTTATGTTATAGAGTTTGTTTATGGCAGGGGACCACCAGATTGGCTTCCTTTTTTTGGAGGATAGCGTCTTGGTTCTGTTTGGGATAGCACGATTTATGCACTCGTGTAAGATTTATGTAGGATTCAGCATTTGTATCTGTATTGTCAATCTGCATGGGTGTCATAAAGTTTGCCACTTCTGTCTTAAGAAGCATGAATTTGGCTTTGGAGAATTTTTTTACCATGGTTTCCTTACTGGTGTGTGGGGGCAGTATGTGGATATCTAGGGTGATTAGCTTATGGTCAGATCTGACCAATAAGGAGTTGACTTCAGATGTGGAACACTGGTCACTCATGTTGGTAATGACTATGTCTAGGATATTGTTGCTCCTGGTGTAGTGTGGCTAAGTTGATCCAGGGAATTGGAATTTATGAATTCCAGAAAGCGTTGAGTGAAGGAGTTGGTACATGAGTAGTTTTCCCAGTTAATGGTGGGGTAGTTGAAATCGCCCATTATTAGGGTGTTTGGTTGAAACCTAATATTTTCCAGTATGTCAAGAAAAGAGGAGTTGGAATCCTGGGACATGGTGGGGGTATCTGTAGCAAGCTACAATTTGGATTACAGTTTTACCTAGAGTTAGTTGTACTTAGATAACCATGGATGCATTATGCTGTTCAACTAGCCTGGAGGTGTGGATATCCTTAATGAATATGGACACACCTAAGCCTTTGGTGTTCTGGTCCAGGTTAGATGGCTGAAAAGTCTGGTATGAGTTATAGCCTGGTAATACAGGGGTGCTCTCTAGAGCCTTGAACCAGGTCTCAGTCACTGCACAGATATTGATGTTTTCCATTTTAAGGAGTGCCTTGAATTAGTGCATTTTAAGATTTAGACTTCTAGCTTTAAGTAGCATTACCTTCAGTTTTTGATTGCCTGTTCCTGTTACGGTGGTGAATTTGTCATTTGAACCTTGCCTAAAAAAGGCACTATAGGGGCGGCAAGAGCCTTAGCCAGTATCCAGAATCCCAGGGGCAGCAGGTGCAGGTATCTCTGGCAAAGCATCCAGGTCTGTAGACCATGTCATCCCAGGCAGACAAATACTGGATCCCCTTAGAATGACACCAGAAGCTTAGCCAATTGTTGAAGTCAATCATTTTGTTCTTGTACTGCGGTATCATTCTGGGCGATGGCAGGATCGATGCCTAGTTGAGAGAGTTTATCTATTATCCTCAAGTGGGAAATAGTGTCGAAAGCTTTATCCAGGTCAAGGTAGGCAGTGTGCACTGTCTTCCTCTCATCCATGGCTTTGGTGACTGTCTCAAAAAAGTCAACCAGATTTAACAGACATGACCTCCCCTTGATGAAGCCAAACTGTGTGAGATTGAGTGCTTGGAGTTTGCCAGTGCCCTTGTTAATGAGGTCCATAATAATCCATTTCATGGCCTTGCAGATCAGGCTAGTTAGGCTGATGGATCTATAATTGTCTGGATTGGCAGATGCTCCACTTTTGTGTAAAGGGATGACAGTGGCTATCCTCCACTCAGGTAAGACAAAGCCAGTATTCAGGCTTTGGTTGAATAGGGAGCCTAATAGTGCTGCAAGATGTAGGATGCAGCTTGGGATATCAGGTCCCATGGAGGCATAGAGCTTCCACAGCTGAATTAGGTATGCCCTGAAGTCCATGAACATGGTCTCATTTGATAGTGGATGGCACCAATAAGCCTGACAGCAATGACTGATAGATTGTTAGACTGAATCAGTGATATGGATATCCTGTTTGGAGTACAGATGAGGGCTAAAATTGTAATGACCAGGTCAAGGATATTAGGGAATCTAGTGGTTAATTTTACAGTTCGCTCCATCATATTGGCATTAACAAGGAAATGCTAATCATATCTTCTTTTACTGTTTTCCCCTTTAGCGTTCCTGAAGTAAATATAGTACACCTTATTGTTGCCCCCATGTTTCAGATGCTGGTGCAGTATTAGAGTCTGATCTCACCAGCTTTAATCAATCTTACAAGATCCTTCTCCAGTTTATTTAAACTGTAGTTAATTGAAAATCTACTTCTATAGTTTGCAAAGCAATGCATGCTTCATCTTTGCCTATAGCATTTAATCAGAAACACGACAATCAAAAAAGCATGAAATGAAAGAAGCAAAGCAGGTGCAAAGTGAAGGCACTTTCTACTAATAGCAGTTTTATCTCAGGTGTGCTTATGCTACACTTTTTATTGCAAATGCAATATCCAAAACACTTCATTAAATGAAGATTCAAAGTTAGAGTAGTTTTGTGCAGTAAGTTGGGAGTCATTCACATCAAAGTGCAACTAGAGTCCATAGAGGCTGGATCTAGTGACATTTCTTCAGTGCAGAGAAAGTACAAGGTGAATAATTCAAAGATGTTTGAAAGCTGTGAAAGAAGAAAAAACTTTGCTTGAATATTGAAAGTGGCTCTGTTGAACATGCTTTTGATAGTAAGTTGCTGTCACCGTGAACAGAAAAAAAGAAATAGAGCTTTTTTGTGAAATGGAGGTATATTTTGCTGATTTTATATGAGTCTGGTTTGTTCCAATTCCTGAACTGCTGGAAATAGGTCATCATTAGTTCACTCAAAATAAATAAATAAAACAAAATCCAAGGAGATACTACCTTAGTTAAGGTTTCAAAGGTAGTACTGAAATAATGTTTTCTGCTTTATTGTTTCATGTGACATCCTTGTTAATATACCCTAGCATTCTCCTTTTGTCTCTCAGACTTGATTTCTCTGTTCCCCTTTTTCTCTGTATCTGTGGAATATGTAAGGGTCTGCAGTACGACAAATGAAATTCCTCATACTGTTAGTTTAGGAAACACATTTAGTATTTGCATGTCACGAAACATGCTCCCTAAACCTACAGCATTACATATTTCACTCATCATTTTAACCACCTTTAACATTCTTGTAAGAAAAGGGCAGTCCGGGTCTGAACTGTCTGCAAACAGCTATGGTTAACTTTGAACCTAACACCACTCTTAAGTATTCAACTGCGGTACCACCTTTAACATTCTTGTAAGAAAAGCGCAGTCCGGGTCTGAACTGTCTGCAAACAGCTACAGTTAACTTTGAGTATGTGTCTACCTGTTTGAGCCAATATTCATTTTCCCCTGGAGAGCACTCTGTTTTGGCATGTAAGCAGCCGCCCACCACCACCACACACACACACAAACACACACACACAAACACACACACACACACACACACACACACACACACACACACACACACCTTCCACTTTCTCTTATTCCCTTCTGTTAGCAAATAGTATCCATAACTGATCAATACTGTGTGTTTGTTAATTTAAACTATGACCACAGTAGCCTACTGATACAAGGTTATCCCGTTTTTCCACCTGAGAAATTAAGAAATGACTTACAGTTTCAGAGCAGTCCTTGGTCAATTGTGATTGTTTCTTAACACATACTTGTCTTTGCTTTGTGATTGTTTCCAGCCCCCTCATACGAGCAACTAACAGGGTCTCTACCGCCGCCCCCACCCTGCCCCCTATTCCCTCCCGCCCCCAGTGGTCCCACCTTTATTGCACTCAAACCCCTCCCATCTTTCCAAGAGTCAACCACAGTGCTAACCCAACACTACCTCCTCCATCTTCCCAATACTATCACACCTCCTCAACTAACATCTACAAGCATACCTTTCCTATGCTCACTGCACACACTCTCCTTGCATATCTTACATCCTACCAAAGCTCCATCATTCCCCCCACTCAACCACTACCACTGTACTACTACTCACACCACCACTCATGTCTCACCCACACTCAGCTCCCCTCCCACCAGCTGAAGAACCATCCCTATACACCCCCACATATTCTACCAACTATATTACTCATACATAAAGCATCCCTACAACTTAACATATTAACCCTATGCTATAAAGCATGCTTTGGCGGGCTTTTCTGGCTATAGAGAACTCAGCACAGCTCCTCGTGGTGTCCAGCAGAGTTCCTAGAGCAGCAGAGACCAGAAAAGACAAACTTTCCAGATTCTAAGTATTTTTTTCTGCATTTTCGACTTTTTAAGCCTTTTGACTACTATTTCTGCCTGTTTTATTCTGTTATTACCTGTTTTTACTGTTTTTAATAGCTTGCATTGTTTGTTGCACTTGCTTGTGTAAGTTTTGCTTAAAAGTCAAACAACAGTCTAATACACTAAAGTGTACTAGCTTTTGATAGCAATTAGTCGAAAAACACAGCATTTATTGTATTTTCTGCCTATCTGAAAAAAACTTGAAAAAAACAAAAAAAAATACTCTTGTTTTCCATACTTTCCTAATAGTTTGTTCCAGTGATCAGATTTTGCTGATCCCTGGGCTTTGTCTTGGTTCCTGTGTTTCTCCATTTTCCTTGTTTGTTCAAGGGGAAGTTTCTTTACTCACCAGTGAGGGTGGGGAGTACTGAGCTGCCTGTTTGTCCTCAGAGGAGTGGTTTAAAGCAGTAACTTGTAGTTTATTGGCCATTTTGGGTCATTTCCTGTCTTTTCCAGCCCCCTGCTATAAAGCACGCTTTGGCGGGCTTTTCTGGCTATAGAGAACTCAGCACATCTCCTCGTAGTGTCCAGCAGAGTTCCTAGAGCAGCAGAGACCAGAAAAGACAAACTTTCCAGATTCTAAGTATTTTTTTCTGCATTTTTGACTTTTTAAGCCTTTCGACTACTATTTCTGCCTGTTTTATTCTGTTATTACCTGTTTTTAATAGCTTGAATTGTTTGTTGCACTTGCTTGTTTAAGTTTTGCTTAAAAGTTAAACAACAGGCTAATACACTCAAGTGTACTAGCTTTTGATAGCAATTAGTCGAAAAACACAGCATTTATTGTATTTTCTGCCTATCTGAAAAAAAACTTGAAAAAACAAAAAAAATACTCTTGTTTTCCATACTTTCCTAATAGTTTGTTCCAGTGATCAGATTTTGCTGATCCCTGGGCTTTGTCTTGGTTCCTGTGTTTCTCAATTTTCCTTGTTTGGTCAAGGGGAAGTTTCTTTACTCACCAGTGAGGGTGGGGAGTACTGAGCTGCCTGTTTGTCCTCAGAGGAGTGGTTTAAAGCAGTAACTTGTAGTTTATTGGCCATTTTGGGTAATTTCCTGTCTTTTCCAGCCCCCTGCTATAAAGCACGCTTTGGCGGGCTTTAGCGATGAAGGAGTTGCTACAGGAGCACACAAGAGCAGCGGCGGTTAATCAAGGTTAAACTATTTGGGCTGCCTAAAGTCCACTCTTCAAATTTTCCCTTAAAACAGCCTTCCTTGAACTGTACTGCTGATCAAACTAGCGTATTCTATATCAAGAAAGTTCAGCTCTACTTGATTCTTAAGTAGACTATTCTTTATCTGTAAAGCCTAGCACTTGCTCCTAAAGTATTTTTTTACTTTGATATAGCACTTTTATTATACATAATACCCCACTAGCCAAAACCCCTTTTCGATCACCCACATCCCCCGGAGTCTTTTCAAAGTCCTTGTCTATTCCTTCTAGCATGTCGAGGGATCAGTTGCTAGTGTTCTCTCCTGCTCAGCTGGTGAATCTGGGAATATTGAGGCAATGTTACAATTGCCTCATGTACACGGACAACCCTCTCCTTCTTCCACAAAACACAAATACATGCGAGAGATGCAACTATATAGCCAAACTGGTGGCTGAGCTCTCTCAACACAGGACTGGCAAGACCAGACAGGAGGAGAAGGTAACCTCACACACCACAAACCCAGTCTCACATAGTACTATCAATACTTCAAATCATACACATAAATACACAAAGACATACTCGGAGGCTCTGATCAAAAATCTACCAAAACAGCAGAGGCCACCAAAGCAGACACCCAAACAACTGCCACCTCAGGACACAACACATTCAACACATAAACCACATAGTCAGTGTGCCAAACAGTCACAGCCCTTAAGGCCAAACACAATGCCAGACACACTCGTCATTGGTGACTCCATAGTCAGACACACTGACGTCCCGCTCACCAGATTGAGTAAGGAGAAGGTCACAGTAAGCTGCCTGTCGGGCGCTAGAATCTGCCACATAACGCAAGCACTCAGGTCTCTCAACAGCAGGTACAAGGACGACTCTGTCCTTGTCCACGCTGGTGTGAACGACCTGAGATGTACCTCCTTGGACTACATGAAAAGAGACATAGAGGAGCTCTCTGATTATGTAGCCCAGGCAGGTATGACCCTGACCTTGAGCAGTATCCTACCTTCACCAAGAATGATGCCACAATACAGAGACAAGATGATCAGCTTTAATAATTGGCTTAAACTCTGGTGTCATTCAAAGGGGATCCAATGTCTGTCTGCCTGGGATGACATGCTGGACAAGCCACGCTGCTTTGCAAGGGATGGCTTGCACCTGTCACCCCTGGGCTTCCGGATATTGGCAAAGGCTCTTGCCACCCCCATAGTGCCTTTTTTAGGCAAGGCTCAAATTCTAAACCTACCACCCTAGTACACAAAAAAGGAAAAAAACTAAGGGTAATGCTGCTCAATGCCAGAAGTCTCAACATCAAGATGCACCCACTCGAGGCCCTTCTCAGTATGGAGAACATCGATGTCTGTGCTGTGACTGAAACCTGGTTCAAGGCTCCAGAGAGCACCCCGCCACTATCAGGTTTTACCTCATATCATGCGTTCCGGACCCAAAATCCGGACAACACCAAGAAAGGAGGGGGGGGTGTCTATATTCATCAAGGACACCCACACCTCAAGGTTGGTGGCAACGCACGATGCATCGGAGACCATCCAGGTGCAATTAACCATAGGCAAGACTGCTCTGCAATTTGTAGCATGTTACAGGCCACCCTCTCAATCTCAGGAACCTCACATAGCTTTCCTGAAAACACTGGAGGGGATAAATGTATCTCCAAACACCATCATACTAGGTGACTTCAACTACCCAAATATAGACTGGGATCACTACTCAAGCCCCAACACTCTAGCCCTAAGGTTCCTAGAGTTCATAAACTCAAATGCCATGGAACAACTAGTCACCATCCCCACAAGAGGAGAAAACATACTAGATCTCATCATCACGAACATGGGGTCACAATGTTCAACACCGAAGTATACCCTCGCTGGTGAGATCAGACCATAAACTAATCTCACTGGAAGTCCACATCCCCCACCTGAGATAAAAAAGACCACAGTGAAGAACTTCTCAAAAGCCGACTTCACACTTCTAAAGACTGGTGTGGTCTCCTTTAAGGCCCCCGAGCCTGCGGAAACCATTACTCAAGCCGCTGAATCACTTACTAATGCCTTCTACAAGCACCTACAGGACTGCATGGATCAGGCAATCCCAAACAAAACAAAGACTCTTTGTACCAAAGGCAAGCGTCCAGTCTGGTGGACCCCAGCCATAAACAAACTCTACAACAAAAGGAGGAAGCTACTACAAGATAGGGCTAAATTCTTAAAAGGGAAAACACCTTTGATCATTATAAGTAAAAAACTAAGAGCTCTCATAAAATCATCCAAGGCAAATTTTGAGAGAAAAGTCGCTAAGGACTCAAAAGACAATCATAAGGCCTTCTTTAGCTATGTTAGAAACCTGGGAGGAAACTCTCAGATATGCTCAGAATTAGTTCAAAATGATGTAAAAATTACTGAACCTACAGACATTGCCAACATACTGGCTGACAGGTTCAGTGCAAACTCCCCCCCCAAACGGTGAGATATCTATACCAGAGGATTGTAACCCCCCAAACATCTCAAACGCTCAGGTGAGAACTGCTCTCTCCAAGGCAAAAAACACAGCATCCATGGGACCAGATGGTGTCCCCGGATGTGTGCTCCATGAACTCAATGAGGAATTAAACCCACAGTTAGGGCAGCTGTTTAATCTTAGCCTCACCTCAGGATACATGCCTAAGGAGTGGCGTACGGCAACTGTGGTCCCACTTCACAAAGGCGGTGCCTCCACTGACCCTGGAAATTACCGTCCCATCAGCTTGACAAGCCTGATCTACAAAGCTATGGAGAGGATCATAACGAAACTCATAAATAAAGACATAGGGGACTTGCAGACTTTGGATCCGACCCAGTTTGGCTTTGTCAAAGGCAGATCATGCCTTTTAAACTTGGTTGATTTTTTCGAAACAGTCACCAAGGCCATTGACGAGGGAAAGGCAGTCCACACAGCCTACCTTGACCTGGCAAAGGCTTTTGACACAATACCACACTCAGGTATCATTGAAAAACTCACCAGCTTAAATGTGAACCCATATGTTACAAGATGGGTTGCAAACTGGCTAAGTGACAGAACCCACAGGGTCAGAGTTGCTGGCGCCATGTCAGACTCAAAGCCTGTCACAAGTGGTGTCCCACAGGGCTCTGTCCTGGGCCCACTCCTGTTCGGCATCTACTTTTCAGAAGTACAAGCAAACACAGGAGGATTATGGCTGACAAAATTTGCAGATGACTGCAAACTGGGCGCCATAGTTGAGAACGCATCTGACACAGATATCCTTCAGAAGGGTTTTATAGAAACGGATAACTGGTGCCAGAGCCATGGCCTAAAGTTAAACGCCAAAAAATGCATAGTCATACCCTTTGGGAAAAACAAGGTTACCCCTAGCTACCATATAGGCGGCAACCCACTGAGCTCAGAAGAGGTTATCAGGGATCTGGGGACCCAGGTTGACAGTAACCTTTCGTTTGACACTCACGTTGCCAAAGTAGTTAGGAAGACCTTCTACATTGCCCACCTGATCATGAAGGGATTCACATCTAGATCAAGGGAAGTCATCGTCCCCCTGTACTCATCATTCATCAGACCAATGATTGAGTACAATGCCCCATTCGGAATGTATCTGACATGACACCTGCAGCAACTGGAAAGGCCCCAAAAATTCCTCACCAAAAGGATAAAGGGTCTCAAAAATATGTCCCATGCTGCCCGACTGAAGAAACTCCAGCTCTATTCAGTCGCTTACCGTCTGCTCAGAGTTGACCTGTGCCTGACATACAAGGCCATGTCCAACCCAGAATTGATGAACATGCTTCACCTCAAAAAATCTAGATCCCTCAGAACTACAAGGGCGGGAGTTTTGAACCTTGACACGGTTATTAATAGGACGTGCTGGAGGGACAGATTCATCACCCAGAGACTCCCTATGCTGTGGAACAAAATCCCGGTACATGTAAGGTAGAGCACCTCGCTGGCTTCGTTCAAGAGAAATCTTGACCAATGGATGGGAGATCACAAATATACCTCAGGGATTATCTCAGTGTCACTGCTTGACAGAGGCACAGCAAAATAATGGGCATAGTATCCTCCAAACTAAAGGGGTGGCAAAAGCCACAAAACTCTGGGCTAGGCTTATAAATGCCCTTGGGCAGATAGCCTAGTATGAACCTATGAACCTATGAACCCTCCCACCATACCTATTACCCACAGAGCACAATCATAAAGTTTCCCTTATAAACAAACACATTCAAAAACTGAGAAAACTAATAATCTCATGCATATCAAAACTAGCCCTAAGTGGAGACATCCACCCCAACCCTGGCCCTACCATCTCCAACCCCAATCCTCATAATCAGACTAGAAACCACAACTTCTCCCATATTACAGCCAATAGAAAGCCAAGTGACTTCCTTCTACTAAGTCTAAATATTAGAAGTATATCCAACAAAGTCCATGAACTCCATGCCACCATAGACTTGTACTCCCCAGATATAGTCATCCTGACAGAAACCTGGCTAAAACCTCACATTACCAGTGAGCAAATACTCCCTACAGGTTACGGCATACTAAGAATAGACCGGCTAAACAAAAAAGGAGGTGGTGTAGCTATAATATTTAAACAGTATCTAAACATCCAGATCTTAAAATCATCAGCTCCACAAATAGGTAATGAAGAAATAATATATACCAACCTCAGAATTAACCAAAACAAAACCATCAACATAATTGGATGCTACTACCCACCTGACCAAAACATCCCTCCACTAGAAAACCTCCTCAGCTGGTCTACCCACCATCTCCCCCAAAAAACTATCATCTTAGGTTATTTCAATATTGACTGGCAATCCTGTTCTGGCAACAATCCAACCCATCATGTACATCTTCACCCAACTAGTCCAGTCACCAACCAGGATAAATAAAAACTCCAGCAAGCACACTACCCTGGATTGGATACTAGTCAGTCAGAGCCCCCAGTCATATATAACAGGCTGCTTATCAGATAGCCTCAGTGATCACTCCCCAACATTCCTACTCAAAAAATACCTATACCAAGCTAAACCTGTCATCTACCGTCAAATACGTAAAAAACTAAACTTTAACCCACTCACATTCATCTCATCCCTCAAAGAATGTAACTGGCATCCTCTAAAGTACCTCAGTCTAGATGACGCAGTTGAATTTTTTAATACTACCTTCCTGAACATCCTTAATTACCATGCCCCCATAAGATTTTCCAGAACCAAAGCATAACCCTCCCCATGGCTACAGAAAACCACTAAGTCAGAAATGAAAAACAGGGATAAAGCCTGGGAGCACTGGCGCAAAACCAAAACCCCCTCAGCTAGACAGAAATTCCTAGAACTACGCAATAGAGTCAAAAAGCTAATAAAACAGGGCAAATTCCAATACTACCAGTCTGCCCTAGACTCCTCACAACACAGCCCCAAACAATTCTGGTCCTCCATAAACTCCATCCTCCACCCAGGTAAAGTCAGTACCCCTCCTCCTAACATCCCTCACTCCTCAGAAAATATTGCTACCTCATTCAACACACACTTCACCCAAATCATACTATCACTAGCTAAACACCACAACCCCCCTCCCTTCCAATCCACACCTTCAACTAGTAATCTCCCCACTGCCTTCTCTTTTTCTCCTGTACCTACCTCCAACATAAAAAAACTCTTAACTAAACTTAAACCCACCAAATTAGCAGCAGACAACCTCCCAAGTGAATACCTACAAATCGCAGCTGATGCTCTGGCCTACCCAGTATCCATCTTGATTAACCGATCTCTGTCACAAAGTTATGTTCCCACACTGTGGAAAGTATCACATATAATTCCCCTCCACAAAGGCGGACCCTCCGCAGAACTAACCAATTACCGCCCCATAGCTATTCTCTCTCCACTCTCTAAAATACTAGAGAGATGCATACACTCTCAGGTCTCAGACTACCTCCTTACTAACAACCTCCTTTCCAGTGCTCAGCATGGTTTCCGACCAAACCATAGCACCACCACTGCCATACTCTCCTTTACTAACACTATTCTTCAGCATAAAAACAATGGCTATCTCTCCTCTGCTACTTTCCTAGACCTATCTAAAGCATTTCACATGGTCCCACACAAACAACTTATCTCTGTCCTCAATAACCTGTCCTTCTCACAATCAGTCACCAACTGGTTTCAGAGTTACCTGTCTGACCACCAACAATCCGTTGTATGGCAGAATGACATATCTCCCCAACTACCTGTCTCCATAGGGGTTCCCCAAGGATCCATCTTTGGACCACTACTCTTCTCTGTTTACACCAATAATCTAGCCTCTGCCACCAAACATGGCACACATACAATACGCAGATGACTCGACCATCATCTGCTCAGCCCAGTCCCTACCAAAACTGCAAAAAGTCACACAGGAAGATTTTTCCTCTGTTGAAACATGGTTATCCGATGCCCAATTAATACTCAACCCAAACAAAACTAAACTACTCATCTTCCAACCCACCAAACATACTCAAAACAACTCTCACTTTAACATCACAGCAAAAGACAACACCACTATATACCCAACTGAACACACCAAATTGCTATGAGTGGAAATAGACAATAAACTAAAATTTGACATGCACATATCCATGACCATAAAAAAAGTCCACAAAAAACTAGGAGCGTTATACAGAAATAAGCAAGTTTTCACCAAAGCAGCAAAGATTTCAATAGCAAATGTCCACCTTATCTCCACCCTACTTTATGCATCTCCAATATATATCAGCCTAAGGCAATGTGATCTAAACAAGCTAGAGACCTGCTACAACAAAATTGCCAAATTCGCCACAGGGGCATCCTACCGTAGTCACCACTGTCTCTCACTTGCTGAACTGGGCTGGCTTGAACTCTCTCACCTCCTTCAGTGGTATCAACTCTCACTCGCCCACAAACTAGTAAACCATCCACTAAATGTCCCATCCCTCCAGAATCTACTCCAACCCTATCGCACCACCAGACCACTAAGAGCCAGCAACAAAAATCACTTGCAGATCACTAAAGCCAATAACTCTGCTGGTGAAGCACTATTCTCTTGCGCCATAGCCAAATTATGGAACTCGCTCCCACCCACAATTACCTCTGTACCATCATGCACCCACTTCAAAACTTTACTAAAAGCGCACCTAAAAACATGCTGGCTATGCCCTTGCAACTCCCACTCTAATATCATCCACCCCATCCAACCACTACCTTTCTTTCCACTCCACTAACTACCTTGATTATAGCAAGCTCAGATGCTCATAAGCCTAGTACTTATTATAGAACAGGAACTTCTCATTGTAACATTTGTTAATGTCTGTTATGTACTTCACAAATAAAGATTCTAGTTGTCTACTGATGTACTATGTTCTTCATCTGTAAATATGTTGTAAGTAATTGCTATGTTAAATTGTTAATCGCTATGTAATCCAATGCAACTACTGTCTGTTTATTTTACAGTGGAGCTTTTCTCCCCGGGCCTCCGCTGAAAATGGACCTATGTCCAGTCGGACACTCCTGGTCAACAAATTTAAATAAATAAATAAAAATAAATAAATAAATCATGCAAGCAAACCACATTTTTTTTCCATATTCCTTTTTAGTTTGTATTACTTTTCCCTATTTCAAGGGGATGAAATAAATGTATTATTTGATTAATGAACAGTGCTTTATGTATGCTCTAAACCCGCAGTGGTGGTGCTGCTGTTGCATTGTCGCCTTACAGTAAGGCGTTGTCTGGTTTGATTCTCAGCTAGAGCGTCTACTGCGTGGAGACATGCATGAATAGGCATACCTTTGTTGAAGGTTGTGCGTCAAGCCTGGCAAGCCGTTACGTAAAAATCAACTGCCAATCATTAGCAGACCGGAGGTCCGCTGTGGCGACCCCTAACCAGGAAAAGCCGAAAGACACAAACAAGCTTTATGTATGCTCTAAAAGTTTTATGATTATTGTACTTGGTTTTCTAATATGTTTTTCAGATACATGGTTGTCTTTTGAGATTCAGAGATATGCTCATATGTTCATGTAGTCATGAAGACCAAGACCATATGGAAGCCTAAGCAAATAAATATATCTTCCACTGCCTTGGGTTTACTGTGCTTCAGATGTGCCCACAGTCTTTTCATTGAAGGTTGCATGGTTCACCTCAGGGTAAATTTATGAAAACGCATCAACTTATTAAAACAGTCCTTGAAAGTGGCTAGAGTATTACATTGTTTGAGGTGTACGAAAATGTTGTTCCAAAGTTTGGGAATATATTAATTTAGGAGCATGTTCTACCACTGATTCATCTTTATTTATTTGGTGATGGTTATTACAGATCTTAGGGCACTAATTTCAGGAGCCATTAGTTTTATGAAGATGAAGAAAGTTGAACAGAACAGGAATTGATTTGCTACTAAACACTAGACATAGGTCATCATGGGTTCTGTAGGAGGACAAGTACAGACAGAGGGAAAATAGTCTATTGGGATAGTTGAGAGAGACACAAGTCCATTGACTACATTATTCAAGAATCTTTTGGGTGTCTCGAGCTGGACAAGATGATTAGATAGGCACATGCCAAAGGGGCATTAAAATTAATGATGGGTTGATAAGGATGAGTAGAGGGGAGTGTGACTTCTTTTGATGTAGAAGAAATGCCTTTGTAAATTACCTGGGCTAAGTAGCATGATTTGTGAGATATTTTGCAGACACAATACTTAAATGAAAAAACATTGTCAAAGTGAGTGGCCAGTTCTCTGATAACTGTGTTAATTTGGAGAGGAGTGTCATTGATGAGGCAATGGCTGGGGAATTTCTGTTTTCAAAAATAGAATCACACTAAATTGCCTCTCATTTAGTTTGAGACCATGGATGGTTCTCTAGGAGTTATCATAGTCAAACCACTTTAGAAGTATCTGAGTGTCCACTGATGATTGCTCCCAGTTTTCAATCAGCAAAATTAGTTAGCCATAGGCCTCAAAGCTGGGGCTTGCTACTGGAAAAGTAGATGCTAAAAAGGAGAGGACCCAAGACTGGTCTATGCAGGATACCACTAGTAACATGATTATATTAAGAGGAAACGCCAGTTATCTTTCCTGTGTCACTTTTTCCAGATAGCTAATTGGCTGTCCAGAGGGCAGAATAAGTAATTATGTAGAGTTGTGTTAACTTACCAATAATTTTCACATGGGGATTGTATAAAATGTTTTGTCAGGTCACTAGAGGTGGCATGCAAAGAATGGCCATTGCACATGGCTTTAGTGATCTCTTTGAAGACATTAACCAACTTCAGGAGACAGCATCGGCCTTTCACAAAGCCAGATTGATTAGGGGCTAAGACCAGTAGTTTACCTATTGTCTACTTTAATGAATTCAGCTGCAATAAGCTCTATAGTCTTAAATATAGACTCTAATACTGCCTGGAATGGCAGTGTGGGTATCATATTGCAGTGGCATTAATATAGCAGTTTCTAGGCATCAGAGTCATATTTTGTACAGAGACTAAGATTAAAAAGGTCAAGGAGAGGGCTGAACAAGCTGGATTTGGAACTGATAATGAGAGATCTCAGGGTGTTATCAGAACCCATATATCCAGTGTTCTTTGAATAGGGCAGACATGACTTGGCAGAGTATGATTTTGTGGAGGAAGATGTGGAATAAGAGGAAAAAACAGGTTGTGTAGGTGGTGTGACACTGGAGCTCAATATTTCTGCTAGGATACTGGCTAATTTTGCTGGTAAATTTTTTGCATTGTTTTGGTAGTGCAGTAGGGATTATGGTACTGTTTATAGTTTAGTTCTGCATTTTAATTAATGTAATATTATTCAGTATAAGATCTTGGATCCAGTTTCATTTACCATGCTTTACAACAGATTGATTACAGTTGCATACTTTTTCCTTTTGTTATTTATTTATTTACATTTGTTTACCAGGTAAATGTCTGACTGGGCAAAAGAGTCTGTTTTCAGTGGAGACCCAGGGAGAAAAGCACCAGTACATACAACACAGTTATACAGCATGAAAAGATGATATCATATTTGTACAAAAACATCTTACTATAGGTTCTAATGAATGAAGAGGAGCAAGTCCAGGGGATTAAGAAATATTGTTTTTGTGCATGCTTGAAATCATGTCTGTTATTGACGGCTAATATATGTTGAGGAAGAGAGTTTCAGTAGTTAGAGATTATGCAGCTGTATAAAGAGTCACCATATGAGTTATGGGATTTGTTAACTTTGAGTAGTACCTTGTCAGCTGACCTGAGAGATTTAAAGTTTAAAGTTTGTATATGGTTGGGCAAGGTCCCTTAGAGCTGGACAGTTATCTGGTTTATACATTACTGCATGACGATTAATAGTTGATTTAGTATAAGTACGTTTGGGAGCTTTAACCAGTTAACCTGATGGAGGGCAATGCAGTGATGTGTTTTTTGAGGGTGGTTAGATGCACACCTGGCAATCTTATTGTAGTTGGATTCAAGGTTATTAATTTCAGTTTTGCAAAGGTTGGTAAATATTTGTGAACAATATAAAAGTGAAGAAAGCAGGTGAGTTCTAGCTAAGGCCACTCTGGTAGCATTGGTAAGATAGGGTTTGGCTCTGTATAGAGTACCGAGTTTTATATGCACTTTTTTAATTGTCAGAGCTATGTGTGTCAAACCTCAATGCACTGTCAGTAGTGACCCCAAGTAGTTTTGTACATTTGACAGGTTCTATTTTAGTACCATTGGAAGAAAGGATAGTAAGAGGAGGTTGATTGTTAGGGGTTGAAGCTTTTGAAAATACCATAAGCTAAGTTTTATTGAGATTTAATATTAGTTGATGGACTGCAAGGTCGTTTTCTATGTTGCAAAGGGCAGTCTGAGTTTGCTCTTGAAGCTGGTTAATATTGGGAGCAGAGCATATAAGGGTGGCATCATCTGCATATTGCATGATATTAGCTGGGCTAGAGGCTGAGTGGAGATCATTAGTAAAAATATTGATGAAACACAAGTGACTGAAACAAACTGTGAAAAAATACAGACTGTACCTCCTTCCTTAGAGCAAACCAAAAAAGCAGGACCCGCCAAAGTTAGAAATCACTTGTTTAATGAAACAAATAAAATTGAGCAATGTGCCAAAAATATAACACAGGTTACCAGTTTCATTTAAGTAGTGTAAACTTAGTAAAAATAGTAAAGAGCAGTGGCCCAAGTATTGAGCCCTGAGGGACTCCTACTGATACAGGAAGTTGGGGGGGGGGGGGTTGTTATCCCATAAGGTAGCCCTGCTTATGATTTGAGAGGTAGCTATGGAACCAGCTTAGTGCTTCATGGCAGAGATTGTAAGAGACCAGTTTATTTAATAAGATCTGATGAGATATGGTATCAAAGGCTGTTGATATATCAAGAAAGGTTGCAGAAACAAGTTGGCTATTGTTTTTCAGCTGATAGATATAGCTGGTAAAAGTTATGAGGGCTGTATTAGTACTGTGCTTGGGCTGAAAGCCATGTTGTGTATAGGACAAATGGTCATGCTTCAGGAAATGGGCTAGTATTTGTTTGTGGATACACTTCTCTAGTATTTTAGCTATGGGTGAGAGAATGGCTATTGGTCTATAGTGAGAAATATCTTTGGAAGATCCTCCTTTATGAAGTGGGATGATATAAGATATTTTCCAGAGGTGGGGTACATATTGTTCAGAGATAGAATTATTGATTAAAATGGAAGGGGCAGCTAGTTTCAAAAAGTCTCCAGGTAGCTGATCGGCAGCAGGATTGCATGGCTTAACCTGTCCAAGCAGGTTTTGTATGAAACTTGTTTGGATGGGCTCAAATACAAGATGGAGGGGTTGCTGGTTAGGTGAGGTGGGTATAGAAAGAAGAGAGATAGTAGCATTGTTTAGAAGAGAGGCTATTGAGGTAATAAAGTGGTTGTTGAACTGAGTGGCTATATATTCTGTAGCACTCATTGTTGTGGCAGAATGGCATAATGCTTAACGTGTTTACCTTACAGATGCAGGGTTTGATTCTCACATGAGGTAATTGGCTAGGCTTGAAATGGCTCACAAGGGCAGCTAGCCTAGCTCTAACCTAGGAATCTATATTGGGACTGGTGTAGTGGGCTTTCCTGGTTTAAGAAGGTGGATTGCCAAAATTTTGAGGGGTTTGTTTGGTATTTTAGTTGACAAGATTGAAAGTATTTTTTTTTATCTAGTCTGATTTGTCTCTTGGCCTGATTTTGGAGTTGTCAGTAGGAAGTTAGATGAGCATTGCTTCTGTTAGAGTGATAACATGACCATGCTCTGTCTCTTTCCTCGAGTAATTGAAATGTTTCTTTTGCTAACCAGGAGAGTAATTTGTTTTTGTACAAATTTTCCTAAGTGGGGCAAGCGCATTCAATGCATGAAAAAAAGTATTGTTAAAATATTATACTGCAAGGTCTAGTTGTAAGTCTTTTTAGAGGTGCCCGGTTATGTTGGCATAAGATAGTACTGAAGATAGATGGTGAAAATTGTTTTGTTCTGAATATAGCTGAATGTGATATTACTACATTTATCTGACTTTTTTCTTATTAGATATGTTGAGAAATGATTACTTAAAGTATCAGGTAGATAGCCTGCTTAATATTTAACATTAGATTTATTTGTTAGTATCCAATCAAAGGTGTGCTTGTCAATGTGTGTTGGAAAGAATATTTTGGTGAAAGTTATGTTGCGTCTTTCGGCTTTTCCTGGTTAGGGGTCGCCACAGCGGAACTCCAGTCCACTAATGATTGGCAGTTGATTTTTATGTGCTGGGTTGCCGGCTCTAAAGCACAACCTTCAACAAAGGAATGCCCATTCACGCATGTCTCCACAGAAGATGCTTTAGCTGAGAATCGAACGGGACAACGTCTTGCTGTGAGGTGACAACGCTACCGCAGCACCACCACCATATAGCTTTATAAAGATAGTTGGAGATTTAGAGGAGCAAGTGAGCCAGTTTATGTCAAAGTCACCAAGTGTTATTGTTTCCTGACTGAAGTTAGAGAAGGCCCATTCAAGGATTGTTTCAGTATGTTGGAGATTATTAGCAGGGGGATGGTACAAGGCTATAATGATAATAGATTTTTGTTTGTTTAAATCCAATCTAGCAGTTATTATTTCTACATTTGGGTAATTTGGGTGGGTTGGAGTTAAGCTGAACTACCTTGAAGTTATCTTTAAACAAGATATCAGTGCCCCCGCCTCATTTATATAATCTATCTTCTCTGATGATGCTATAGCCTCGAGGGAGTAATTCTTCAGATTTTATATGGGGTTTAAGCCAGGTTTCTGTTGTAATGGCTATGTCTGGGGAGTAGAGGGCAAAAGTATCATGAAATTCATGGATTTTGTTAAGGAGGCTTCTAAGATTTAAATTCATAATGAGAAGGTCTGATTTGGACTGTTTTAGAGGTAGAGTGGGTGTAGTGTGAAATTTACTATTTGATGCTATTGGGGGGGGGTTCATAGTGTGCAGAGGTTGTAGGACCTGGGTTGGGATGAGTGTCAGATAAAAGTTTGATATGGGTGAGTGAGTGTGGGATAAGAAATTTTAGCTTGGAAAGTATTCTATTGTATATGTGCAGGTTTTTAGCAGTATTGTATGTGTAAAGCTATTCAAAGGAGAAAAGTAGAGTTGGAGAAGGAGCAAAAACATGCGGAGAGATCTGAAAAGGGGACTTACTTTGATTATGGTTTGGTATAAAGGGGAGAGATGGTGAAGGATAATATGTGATGTGGTAGGTATGACATGAGGAAGACTATAGGGCAAAGGAGAGTATAGCTAACAAAAGAGTTAGAGTGATGGTAAGTTTTATGGAAAGCATGATAGATGTGTGTATGGAATATAAATTAAGGGGCTGGGGATAGAAGTCTTATAGGTTAATGCAGGAGGTGATCTTAATTGGAAGGTAATAAAAGGTAGTTAGAAAGTGTTGGGAGGACTAATGATGGAGCAAATAGCTAAATAAGGGGGAAAGAGAGATTTAGATAAAAGAGCAGATGCAAAAGAGAAGGTGACTCTGGATGTAAGGTGCATAAAAGAAATGTAGAGCAGATAAATTAGAGGAGAGTAGAAATATGTATTGTGAGAGAGGCTATAGAGAGTAGAAACTACTGCCACTGATATGGAATGCTGATATAAAAAGGATGGACTTGAAGAATGATAAGATTAATTAAGTGGATAATTGCAAGAGGTATTAGATAGGGTGAGAAAAGAATTAGGTCATAGGGGGTGTGGTTTACTTACCCATAAAGTAAAGGATTCTTGAGATGGGTGGGAATGGAGGTAGGGTAGGAGAGTGAAGTGAGCCCAAGCATAGCGGGGCTCACACCCAGACCTGAAAAGGCAAAAAAGGCAATCAGTAAGTGTAGTTGGACTAGCTAAAGAAGAGAATGTTAGAGAGGTACAAAATTAAAAGAAAATTAAGTAATTAAGAGTTTACGCATAAAACACTTCAGTGAGGAATGCTAGCCTCAGGTTGGACAAGGAAGGGTAAAAATACATGAGAGTGCCAGTGCAGTGTAGATGGGTAAGCTAAAAATATAGTTTAGTAGAGAGAGACAGAGGTAGCTCAAACAGCGAACCAAGATAAAGCACGGGCAATGGCAATAGGAGAAAGTCAAAAAAGTACCCAGGGAAGAGTAAGGTATGGTAAGGGAACAAGACAATACAGTATGGAGAGTAAGGATAGAAAAAGAAAGGTTTGGGCTGCTGGCATCCTTTATTGTCATGGCTAGAAACACCTACTGTTTATCACTATTTTGCTATAAACACTAGCACCATTCAGTGGAAAAAATGCTGCAACATAAACTATATTTTAGTTATCAGTCACTAGGACACATACTTAAGTGGTCGTTTTTGTATATAGGGAGCTGCAGAATTGTCAGTCATTAGGTGGGTTTCTGGTTCAGGTCCAAAAATGTTAATTTACAGTGGCCAGGAGAATCCACAGGGATGATCAACTAGGGGTTTAGTGGTCATATGTATATATATATATATATATATATATATATATATATATATATATATATATATATATATATATATATATATAGGGAGCTGCAGAACTGGCAGTCATCAGGAGGGTTTCTGGTTCAGGTCCAAAAATGCTGATTTACAGTGGCCAAGAGAAACCACAGGGATGATCAACTGCGGGGCAGTGCGGTGGATGCTAGCAGAATACAGGAGACACTCAGCAGCAAGAAGGTAATGGTAGTTCCCCACTTTTGGTAGTTCAAAAGGTGATGTATTTCATTATATGTGGTTGATTTATGGATGTGTATGTATATATATATATATATATATATATATATATATATATATATATACATATATCTGTGTGTGTGTGTGTGTGTGTGTGTGTGTGTGTGTGTGTTTCCTGCGCAACTCATTTGTGCATATTGTTGCATGTGCATTGAGGGGAAGTTCATGTTTTTCACCATCGTTGTGAAGGGGTTGTATTACGTTGATTGAAGGGGTGGCCAGATTGTCGAAGAAAATGATTTGTCAGTGTTTATCTGTGAAATAAGTACATATTATGTATGCCTAGAGTTGTGGATTGATGGATGGAGCCAGGTAGCTGGGGCTTGATTACTGACCTCAGGCAGAGAGGGACCGGAGTAAAGGAGCATGGCCCTCCCAACTCTACTGGCTAAAGGAGAGGGTTGCAGGTGTTCAGGAAGCTCAAAGGACCATGCAGGTCCTCTAATGGGCAGAGGGAAAACACTTCCTGTGCTTCAGATAAGAGAACAGGACTACTTGGTGGCAATCTTACTTGTGGAATCGGGAGACAACCATTGAGATCAGCTCATTACAGGACCCCTCCATTTATTAAACAAGTGTTTCTTAGATTACAGACAAAAACAAGAAAACTTGAACTACCCCAGTGTCTGCCTTATTGACGGACCCTCTTGGATGGCTCTCATCCTTAGTGAGGTGGGAATGAACAGGACAATTGGCCAAGAGGATGCTGCTGACTGAGAAGTAGCAGGGGCAAAAAGTATAAAGAAAAGATAAATATGTATTATTTTTATATCGCTCTATATAGATTTAAATGTATAGTGCAATATCTGGTGGATGGGAAACTGTGGAATGCACTTTTAAAAATGTGTAAAGGTAAAATTCTCAAAGCATTTAGGCAATTGATTGTATTAGTCAGTTAATCAGAAATAAATTGTCTGTTTATGGCTGTATAAAAGATTGCCTGTTCAAGGCAAATCAGGTAGTTGGTTCCAAAACTCAAGGTACATTGTGGGCCAAAGCAGGGGTAGACTACAGTTAACACTGGAAGGCATTTCTATGTTTGGTGAAGCTGAAGGGGAGCCCAGGCTGGAGTTCCAGCTGTGATTTACTTTTTAATAGCATTTTACTAGACATTAGAAGCTGTAAGGGGACTGATTATATGGACTATAAAGAAGTATTTAGACTGTGTAAACAGTATAATAAGTCAAGTGGGCAAATTTTATTTATTTTCTTCTGATGTCATTTAATAAACCTGTGTTTTTTACAAACCTGAGCCTCCACTGTTTCCTGAGACTTACTGTACACTAGTGGTGCATGCATGGGCATTTTGGCAAAGAACCTGCCAAATGTACCTTTTCTTGCCATGCTAATGCTACCACATAAATCACTTGCTTTACCTAATGTCTCCCTGCAGAATTTGTAAGTACAGATGTTTGGATGCTTTACCTGGTGCTTTCTTTTTTCAGTACAGCCATGGAGGGGTTATTTAAAACTTTAGTGGAATCCAAGCTAGGGACTGGTCAGAAACTAGTGTAGTTTTTAAGAGCTGTTGATAGCGCTAGCTAACGTCATTAAGATGTGAAGAAGGAATTTGGGCAGGAAATTATATTTATCAGTGTTTTTAGTCATATGCCACCCAAGAAAACTGTAACAAATTAAAAGGGATAAGGTACTTTCTGCTGACGCAGGAAGCACTTAGAAACCCATATCAATATGGAAGGGACTAATTACACTGGCTATGTAAAACAGAAAAATGAAAAGTAGGCCACATCTGGGATAACTTATGAAGTGCAAGTTACAGAATTCTACAAATGGACTTTTAATGCTGACAAACCCCTGAGAGCTGGGCTGGATGACTTACACTGAGTACTGCAAAGTGATCCCAAGGACAAATTAATAACTTTAGAAGATGCTTTAGGTAATTACAGACCATTTAAACTCAGCTTTCTGCTATTTTGTTTAATTTTGCAGTAAGAAATATGCAGTCTTCTGTGAAACACAATTTAGAAAGAAAAGGGTTAACTTTTTTTCAAATGCAGATGGAGGGGTTACATAAGCAGATTATGTTCCATTAGTTGTGAAAGGAATGTGAGTAGTAGAAACGTGAAAACTGATATGCCTGCTACAAAAGAAGTCCCTTCAATTGAGTGGGATAAGACTGCAGCTGGAATAATTGAATCAGCAGAGTATCATTTTATTGCAACCACCATAGTGATGTGTAGTGTCATTTTTGGAAGGAGAGATGCTCAAGTTCTGTTAGGATCAGGCATCATGACCACTGTCAAAGATCTGCCAGTATAAAAACATAAGATAAGTAAAAAACGGCAATGGAAGTAATGTGAAACCATAGTGAAATAAACCATGTTTTGAGTTAAACATGACCCTTATATAGAATAAGTAAAGATAGGGAAGAAATTCTACAGCAATTGCCAGTAGCAAAACCTTACAGGACACTACTTCTGAAGCTAGTTCATTATTACATGTTAGGAGATCACCTGGGCATGGATAGTCACTAAGGCAAAAGGACTATTCAGATTTTAATATCCAGGCATAACGAAACAGATATAAAATGTCTGTGCTTCTTGTCCAGAATATCACAACAATGCACCCCACCCTGAATTTAGGAATATGTTGATTGAAATCCACTCACAGAGGTAACACCTAAACATATTGTTATAGACACTGTTGGCTACTAGTAAACTCTAGTCTAGTAATGGGTATCAGTACATACTAATAATAGTGGACTATGCTTCACAACCTCCATAAGCTGTGTGGCTGCACAAGAAAGACACTGAGGATACTACCACAGACCTGGTATTGTTATTCTCTAGATTGGGATATTCCTAAACAGATACTTATTGCTCAAGGCATTCCCTTTATGTCAAGGATATTGTAACAGTTATGCCAGTGCTTTGAAGGAAAATAGTCAAATACATTAGCCATTCATCTGCAGACTGATGAATTATTAGGGAGGCTAAAAGTCACTTAAATTTATTTTAAGGAAAATTATTGACACAGCTGATAAAAACTGGGACTAACATTTGCAATAAGTGATGCCACAAGTTTCATCCGGTTATATCCCACTTGAACTGTTAAAGACATCCTAGGTGATAGCTTGATATCACTTAGGAGACTTGGAGTGGGGGGGGGGGCACCACTTAAATGTATGACAGACTGAGATATTAGTTTACAGGACAGACTAGGTTATGGCCATTGTTAGTGTACATGCAGAAAGCCCAGAATGTGCGATGACAGGTATGTCATAAGATTATCCGACTTAGAAAATTTAACCCAGGGGACTAAATATTAATTATTATTAATGCCCGCTGAGAGAGACAAATCTCTGTCCAGGTGGCAAGGGCCATTTGAGGTGGCTGAATGAAAAAATGCAATTGACTACAAGGTTTGACAGCCAGGAAAGAGAAATACAGAGCAAAGGTATTACGACAATTGTAGCTAAGGTGGGGAGAAGCGGGAGCTAGGTGTTAGGGGAGAATAACTTTTTTTATTCTCAGGTTTTTTTCTTGCTCCTCCAGGAGTGCCACATTGGACATATGGCCTTTTTTCTTTTTCTTTTTTTGCTCTTCATATTAGTGTTGAGGAATACCAATCAAGGGGCTCAACTGAGTGCCAGATGAGCCAACTATGGCTCGGTGTATCACATTAATGTACCAAAGCCATATAAAGAAATAGAAAGTTTTGTGGTGAACTTACTAGCTGAGCTTCATACTAAGGACAGCAGAAAATCTCTTCATGAAGTTCAGCTAAAGGAAGCCTTACCAAAAGTAAAAAAAAACAAGAAAAAATACCTATTATTAAGAAACAAAAGAGTGTTCTCTGATATGACTGGGAAAACTAAACTGATAAAAAGTAATACCGACTTAACTCCAAATTTGAATGTTAGACTGACACCTTAAAAAGTCTCAGAGTCACAGAAAGAAATAGTAAGCTCAAACAAGGAGTGACAAAAAATGAATAGGGCAGTCCAGTAATGCTAGTTCTTAAACCTCATAGAGGTATAAGATTATTTTAGCAACTTTAGAAAACTGATAACATTTCAGAACATGTTAACTACTCCATGCCTAGAACTGATAATTTTAAGTAACTCCCACTAGGCTAGTGGCCTCTTTTAAGGGGGGACATATGATTGTATTTATACTACTAGGGGAAATTCAGCTAGAGTACTGGGGAACTTTCCCTACTTTTTAAACAGATGCTGTGGTAACTTTTACATCCACCTGAGCTACTGCCAAAAGAGAACTCAGTTTAGTGTCTCATCCAAAGTATACTCATGAGTACAACACCTCCATTATGCTGCATTATAGTATCAGCACTCCATCTACCTTGTTTGGGAATAGAACTCACAGTCTTGTGTTCTAAATGTGTGTGCTACCTGTTGTGCCAATGATACTACTGATTGAAATGAGATTATGGAGAGCCTAGGAAAGACCACATATGTGATAAAAACAGATATGACAAAGAGGAAATGAGCAGATAATGCTTTCCTGTCTGCTAAGCAGTTTAACCTCTGAAGCTCTGTTTCAGTATACTGTGCTACCATTTTGCCTACACCAAATCTTTTCCACACTTCAGGGACTGATAGATAAAATACCGGAGATCCACATTTGATATGTTTTGGTATACTCCAATGACATGATCATCAATTAAGAGGACTGGAGATTCACTTGCCAGAAGCACAGTCTGTATCAGAATCCATAAGACATGCAGGGGAGATTGTGTATGCTAACAAAAGTAAACTGGGCAAATTTTGTCCCTACTGCCTGCTAAATAACAAGCCCTCTCTTAGACTACTGGGCCATTGGGTGCCAGTGAGTACAAGTAACCTGGTTTAGTGATTGGCAAAACCCCTCAAGACAGCCCTGACCCATTGAAACCAGTGAATTTGTAGAGCCTCTGGGCTTCATCTGGTAATCAGCCACACAAACGTGTGCCTCAAGCATACACATCCATTCTCTCCCCCAAGAACTGGCATGCAGGCAAAGTCATGTTACTCACCTGTGCCAGCACCAGCAGACACCGGAGCCACTATTTGCAATCAGGTCACCTGAGTCATAGACAAGGCTTCAGTTCCTTATGCCAATATAGATGGTCAAGTACTGGGGATACCTTCTAGGAAGAGGTGTGTTAAGAACATAACTAGGAAAAAGTACAGGCCATAAATCATTGGTCAATACCCACTTATAAAAGACAGGTGAAGGCATTTCTTAGACTGATATGCTTAATTCTCTACAGCTGCAACTGTTTCATGTCCTTTGACAAATCACAGAATAGGAAAAGCTCCTATCCTCATACATAGAGGTAAATAGAGCATAAAATGAACTAAAATAATCTGATTCTGTATACAGAAGCATCAGAGGTAGGGTTGGCTGCATTTTTGTCCCAAAATATTCAAGGTGATGAGCATTCCTTGTGCTATGTCAGTTGAAAATTAACGAATGCTAAAAAAAGATATTCAGCCACTGAAATAAAATACTTGACAGTGAAGTGAGCCTTTTACTCTCTGAAATATTACTCATTAGGTAGATACTTCAACCTAATCACTAATCAACTATCAATCCATCCATAACCCCCTTTTTCTAATTTTTCTTCACAAAGGATCAAAGTGCCACTTCATCACTGACAATCATCTACAGCTGGCTAGCCATGCCATTCTGTAATGGCTGTGTAGACAACAGATGACAATACAAGGGTGTGACCATAGATGACACCACTCCATCTCTTCCAGTACACAGTGATCCACAGTCCTGGACTAGCTAATACCATTGCCAATGGGTAGCTTATTGTTGGGAGTCCAAAAGCAGATGGTTTTGTTTTGGGAGGTAGGTAAATGTAACTTCTGGTACACAGAGAAAGGTGGAGTGTGCCTTTAAAAACTGTGTAAAGGGACTTTTCCTTGTAAAACTTTCACAGCACTTAGTTAATTATTTGTACTAAAACTGATGGCTTTGTGCTGATAAGTGGGTAGATGTGTGTTAGGAAGTAGGTAGATTTTTATGCATTTTTTTTAAATTTGTACACTCTTGACTTTATGTATTTTTTATTTTTTTGCACATTTTGGAGCTTTTCTCCTTGAGTCTCCACTTAAAATGGGCCTTTGGCTCTGCTGGACTAACCCAGTTAACAAATGAAAAGTAAATAAATAAATAAAATAAATATGGAAAAAGGTGGAGTGTGCCTTTAAAAACATGCTGTGCAAGGAAAAATGTGGAGTGTGCCTTTAAAAGTTGCTTAAAGGGACTTGCCCTTGTAAAATTCTCACAACACTTAATCATTTAGCTGTACTAGTTAATTAATGAGAAGTCATTTGCCTGTTTAGCATGGTACAAGAAGAGGTTTCTTGTGCAAGGCAAATCAGAAAGCTGGTTCCTTGTCCATTGGTGAATTGTGGGTCAGACCGTGGATTATGCGTGAAAGGTTCAAGGAGACTAACATCTATTTGGGATCATATTGGATGTGGCTTGAAGGATTCTTATGACTGCTAAATCACTATACCAATTTAAGTAAACTTAGTTTATTGTTTATAAACATGTTTTCTTTCTTTTTTTTTGTTACAGTCTTGGGATTCAAATGATTTGTCAGACAGATAGTGCATAATATCTTTTCTCAACAAATGCTGCAGGTTGTTACTTACAGGATAAATATTTAAAGCACATTTTTACTGAGCATTATTTCTTACTTTTCTACAGCCAATACCTGTTTCATTGCTGTAATGTTTATGCCTTTTGAATAAACTCTAATCTCCTAACGTCAGCAACACTGGAAAAAAACAGGAAATAATTGCTGTATATATGACAATCTTTCAACACACTAATGAAACATTTCATTAGATTAGGTTTAAATAAGTGATGCTGCTTTCATCAGTGCTCTCTTGATCTCTTGCTCCCTCTCTCTCTTTACTGCAGTGAGACTAATTAGCTATTCTTGTGTTTAATTACCCTTTTATTAATAGTTGTCTCTCAGCTGTATCTTAATATGTTCTGCTCTGAATTCCAAGGCTACAGCGAAGCTGGACATTATTTCTCTCACTGCAACTACCTAGTTAATGAATATAAACAAGAAAGCTATACACTTAATCAGTTTTGTTAATAGTACATTTCCATAGAGCTTATGTAATATGCCAGTGAAGCATTTTCAAAACTACATTGTCACCTCTTTTTCAGTTTTCCTTGCATCTTGGTTCTGTCTCTTAAAAAGTTCAATATCTGTCTAATGTTGACTGATATTTTATTCTCTCTGTGTATACATTCTTTTGTTGCCATTATCTGGTTTCAACTTATATTACTGTGTTCCTGCAGTTTCTGGCAGGAAAGTCAAGTGAATTCAGTAAAAATAACACAAAATTATTTACCGTGTGTGCATCGGTCCACAATGCGTACACAGGCGCGAACAGTTTTAGTTTCAGTTAAACCCGTGTAGTGATGCGCAAACGTGCAAACAGGGAAACTTCTGTCCAGTGCAAATTTTGGCTTAACTAGCTGAATTTCATTTATATTAGCTAGGTAGAGTGATCTAATAAGATGTAATGTATCTGTGTAAAGTCCGTGTCTGTGTCAGTAGTGTACATGGACATTTTCTGTGTACAGCAGACTACACTGAAAGAAGGGGATGTAAATGTCCAGAAATATGGACATAATTCTCCTGAAAAGGTACGATCACATACATAAATGTGCAAAACATACATTGTAGATGTCTAAAAACAGTATGGATTATTTGAAATTAATAATTTTTTCAAATAATTTCTGCATGTTTGCACTATATCGCACAGACATGCTTAACATAGAAATAAAAAAAAAATTGTAAAATAACACTTATAATGTACATCAGACACATGTACCGTAAGACCTTGCTTCAGATTTGCACAATGGTGCATTTGTGCTGTTACCCAGCTTACATCGCTTTGAACCCTGTAGTTTCCAGGCTGTCAGCACAAATATTATGCAAATAAGAAGTACATGCCCTGGATTTGTTGAATTGCTAATGGGAGCAACCGTGTCCACATATCCACATCATGTAGGCTCCTATATGCTGTTTATATTCTCACTGGAAGTGAATTACCTCAGTTGGGTGTGTCATATTACTTTTAGAATATTATTGTGCCCAGGGCACTGCTTGCTGCAAATGGTTTGGGCATAGCTTAGCATGTTTGTGAGACCAGACCACCCATGTGACAGTCATGACATAGCTAGCTATTAATAAAAAACAGATATATTTAATTAATAATATATACTTTTCTATAAGCTATGCTGCACAACGCTGTGCAGTGTGCTTCATCACACAATAAAGTAGGGCCTTTAAATCATGTCAGTTATATCCTAAGCAGGTAAACTGCATCATAATTAGCCAATCCCACATGGTGGACCTATACCACAACTGTATAAAGTATGCATACTTCCTACACTCTGATTTTCCCTGAGTTCTCTGAAACATTGAAGTAGAGACTTGGAAATTTTAACTGAGATAATTAGGGGATGCTGCAGCTATTCTAGTGCTGCTGACAATAGGCCTAGGCCGAAGAAGACAAGAGTGTTCAGGCCCAGGGTAACCTACCATGAGCTACATGAGCTGGAGATTGTAGAGCTCTACAGGGTGGACAGGGACATATTACAAGAACTCAGTAAACTCTGCCGCCCTCAACCCAGAGCCAGAGCTAGCAGAGAGGAACCCATCCCAGTGTTAACTAAGGTATGTGTAGCCCCTAGGATACTAGCTACAGCTGCTTTTCACAACCAACTGGGGACATGATGGGGATGTCACAGGCATCTGCATTCAGGATACTCCACCAATTCCTTGATGCTATGCTCCCACATGCCAGTGAGCACATATCCTTTTTCCTTTCCTCTGAGTTGAGGGCCAGCAATATGAAACACTTCTACAGTGTAGCACGTTACCCTGAAGTGCCATAGATTGCACTAATGCACACATAAAGGGACCACCATCAACTGCCAAGTCATGTGCATTGCCCAGGAAATTATCATGAATAAATGGGATGCATGGCTAGGCTTAAAAAGGCCCTTGTGGTTGTTAGTCTAGTAAACACCTATGAACCTATAAATGTGTGTGCAGGCAACCCTGGCAGTTATCACAACTCCCACATCTGGCACACATCACAGCTGTAGCAGATGTTTGCTAGAGGGAAAATCCCACAGGTCCATTTAATGAGGGATGCTGGCTGTGCCTTACAACCATGGATGATGACACCCATCAGAAATGCACACACACCCATGGAAGAATGCCATGAGGCACATGCACAAGCTAGGAACATCATAGAGCATGTTTGGGCTTCTGAAGTCACAGTTCCAGTGCCTGGATATATCTCGTGGAGCCCTGCAGTATATTCCTGCCACATGTGCACAGATATTCACAGTATGTGCTATGCTACACAATTTGATTGTGTGGAAACAGCTGCAGCAGGATCAGCAAAGGGAAGGGATAACCAGCCCCTCAATAGTGCCTTGGTCATCATAGCCACAGACACAGGAGGACTCTGAGGAGGGACCACCTGCAGCTGTCCCTGTAGGCAGACATAGGTGTGGTCAGTATGCTCTGGTTTTGGCTAAGAGACAATGCATAGCACATTCATTGATGAGCTAGGGACCTAGGGACTAGCACCTTACTCGTACTATACATATATTGAAATTGAAGCCAGCCAACTCACACATCCTGTACCTATCCATATACTGGCTGTGTACTGCTTGCATCGGACAGAGTCAGCCCTGAACTACAGCTGTGTTAACTGCTGCATTTGCAAGGTAAGTCCATAACCTATGCAATAGTCTAGTGGATTATTATGATATGTCATTGTAGCTATGGACCGGCTACATTATGTAGGTAACTATAGTGGGCTAGTTGGACAGAAATTACATCCACATTGGGCTACAGACACTCATTACACTATAATGTCACCATTAGGTAACTGAAGAATAGCAATGTACATATTTATGTAGGTGATTGTGTGATGAATGATCCCATGTCTGTCAAGCAGCTTCTATGGCTTAAAGGATTAAGGCAGATAGTTTGTGTGATGGCGTTCAGGGCTCTAATCCCAACATATCCAGGTATTTTGCATGTGGAGTAGTAATAGGTAGTGTTTTACAGACTGTGACTGTGTGTGCTTTACTAGTATTGACCTCTTTCACATATTAATGACACATTTGTTCACTGCACCACATATCTAAGACCTATTTAAACACTCTTAGCCAATTTGTGAAAGCGCAGCAATGCAGAAACAGGTTCAGAGTTCACACCATGCAATACATATAATCCTGGCATGGAGTACAGCTAGGTGTGGGCTGGAGTCAGTTTATGGTAGAGTAAGTCTCTGATGCAAGCAATACTCCTCCCATTTGTGCACTGCTTACCAATGTGCAAACAATCCAAACAAAAAAATGCCACTATGAATACCCATACACTTAGTTAAGCAGAGCACAAATCCGTTGCTCCTTGCACAATTTATTTTAAAAAGTTATACACACACACACACACACACACACACACACACACATATATATATATATATATATATATATATATATATATACACACATCTATACACATATACATCTATACACATATACATCTCTGTCTTTCCCTATATGTGTGTGTATATATATATATATATATATATATATATATATATATATATATATTTGTACACATACATATCATACACACACACACACACACACACATATATATATATATATATATATATCACTTTTATCATCATCTTCTTTCGGCTGTTCCCATTAGGGGTCACCACAGCGGATCATCTGTTTCCATTTCCTCCTGTCCTCTACATCTTGCTCTGTCACACCAACCACCTGCAGCCTTATCTTGGGCCTTCCTCTTTTCCTTTTACCTGGTAGCTTTATCCTTAGCATCTATTTCCTAATATACTCAGAATCCCTGCTCAGCACATGTCCAAACCAATGTAATCTTGCCTCTCTGGCTTTGTCTCCAAACCTTCCAACCTGGACTGACCCTCTAATATACTTATTCCTAAACCTGTTCACCCTCATCACACCCAGTGCAAATCTTAACATCTTTAACTCTGCCACATCCAGCTCAGACTCCTGCCTTTTTGTCAATGCCACTGTCTCCAACCCATATAATATAGCTGGTCTCACTACCCTCTTGTAGACCTTCCCTTTTACTCTTACTGGTACTCGTCTGTCAAAAATCACTCCTGACACCCTTCTCCACCCACTCCATCCTGCCTGTACTCTCTTCACCTCTCTTCCACACTCACCATTACTCTGAACTATTGATCCCAAGTATTTAAACTCATCCCCCTTCGCCACCTCTACTCCTTGCATCCTCACCATTCCTCTATCCTCCCTCTAATTCACACACACATATTCTGTCTTAGTCCTGCTGACCTTCATTCCTCTTCTCTCTAGAGCATATCTCCATCTCTCCAGGGTCTCCTCCCCCTGCTCCCTACTCTCACTACAGATCACAATGTCATCTGCAAACATCATAATCCATGGGGACTCCTGTCTGATCTCATCTGTCAACCTGTCCATCACCATTGCAAATAAGAAAGGGCTCAGAGCTGATCTTTGATGTAATCCCACCTCCACCTTAAACACATCCATCACTCCCACCACAGACCTCACCACTGTCACACTACCTTTGTACATATCCTGTACCACTCTTAGATACTTCTCTGACACTCCCGACTTCCTCATACAATACCACAACTCCTCTCTAGGCACCCTGTCATATGCTTTCTCTAAGTCTACAAAAACACAATGCAACCCCTTCTGACCTTCTCTGTACTTCTCCATCAACACTCTCAGAGCAAACATCGCATCTGTAGTGCTCTTTCCTGGCATGAAACCATACAGCTGATCACTAATCATTACGCCCCTTTTTAACCTAGCTTCCACTACTCTTTCCCTTAACTTTATGCTGTGACTGATCAATTTACTCCCTCTGTAGTTACTACAGCTATGCGCATCACCTTTATTCTTAAAAATCGGTAGCAAAATACTTTTTATCCATTCCTCAGGCATCCTCTCACTTTCCAAGATTTCATTAAACAGTCTGGTTAAAAACTCCACTGCCATTTCACCTAAACACCTCCATGCTTCCACAGGTATGTCATCTGGACCAACAGCCTTTCCATTCTTCATCCTCTTCATAGCTATCCTTACTTCCTCCTTGCTAATTCATTGTACTTAATGAGTCACTATCCCCACATCATCCAACCTTCTCTCCCTCTCATTCTCTTCATTCATTAACCCCTCAAAGTACTCTTTCCATCTCAACACACTTTCCTCACTTGTGAGTCTGTTTCCCTCATTATCCTTTATCACCTTTACCTGCTGAAAATCTTTCCTAGCTTGGTCTCTCTGTCTAGCCAATCGGTACAGGTCCTTTTCTCCCTCCTTAGTGTCCAACCTTTCATATAACTCTTCATATGCCTTATCCTTAGCCATCACCACCTCTCTCTTTGCCATGCATCTTATCTCCTTATACTCCTGTCTACTTTCTTCATCTCTCTGACAATCCCCCTTCTTTTTTGCCAGCCTTTTTCTCTGTATACTCTCCTGTACTTCCTCATTCCATCACCATGTCTCCTTGTCATCCTTCCACTGTCCAGATGTCATACCAAGCACCTTTCTAGCTGTCTCCCTTACTAGCTCTGCTGTAGTTACCCAGCTATTTGGTAACTCTTCACTGCCACCCAGTGCCTGTCTTAACTCATCCCTGAACTCCACCTCACAATTACCCTTTTTCAGTTTCCACCATTTGATCCTTGGTGCTGCCCTCACACTCCTCCCCCTCTTCTTGATCACCAACACCACCCTACAAACCACCATCCTATGCTGCCTAACTACACTTTCCCAGGTCACCACTTTACAGTCTCCAATCTCCTTCAAACTGGCCCTCCTACATAAGATATAATCCACCTGTGTGCATCTGCCTCCACTCTTGTATGTCACCCTATGCTCCTCCCTCTTGTTAAAATATGTATTCACCACAGCCATGTCCATCCTTTTTGCAAAATCTACTATCATCTGACCTTCTGCATTCCTTTGTTTAAAACCATACCTACCCATCATTTTCTCATCCCCTCTGTTCCATTCACCAACATGCCCATTGAAGTCTGCTCCAATCACCACTTTCTCACCCTTGGGTACAGTCATCACCACTTCATCCAACTCACTCAAAAATGTTTCTTTCTCATCCATCACACACCCAACTTGTGGAGCATATGCACTAACAACATTCATCATTACACCATCAATTTCCAGCTTCATAAACATCACTCTATCCGACACTCTTTTCACCTCCAAAATACTCTTAGTATACTGTTCCTTCAGGATAACTCCTACACCATTTCTCCTCCCATCCACACCATGATAAAACAATTTCAGCCCACCTCCGATACACCTAGCCTTACTCCCTTTCCATCTGGTCTCTTGCACACACAATATACCAACTTTCCTTCTGTTCATCATATCGGCTAGCTCTCTTCCTATACCAGTCATACTGCCAACATTCAAAGTTTTGACCCTCACTACCACAGTCCTAGCCTTTCTCCTCTCTTCTTGCCTTCAGCCATGCTTTCTGCCTCTTCTCCTCTTTCAGCCAACAGTAGCCCAATTTCCGCCAGTACCCTGTTGGCTAACAGTACTGGTGGTGGTCGTTGTTAACCCGGGCCTCAACCAATCTGGTATGTAAATATTTACTGGTGTCCGCATGAATTATTTGATGAAGTTTTACGCTGGATGCCCTTTCTGATGCAACCCTTCCCATTTATCCAGGATTGGGACTGGCACAAAGAAATGCACTGGCTTGTGCATCCCCATCACATTTATATATATAGACAGACATATATGCCCAAAGCAGGTTTTGTTGTCACATAGCTAGGCTACAAAACATTTTCCTGACTGCTAGGCTACTAGCTGCAGATGACACTAAGAAGCAATGTGACTCTGCAGGCCTCCAAAGTTGTTCAACTTAGGGCTTATTTATGCCATCTAGGATTAGTTCACCTGCTGTCATTTACAAAACAGATGAGTTGTGGTGCATGCATTCAGTACTGTGATCTGCAGTGTGTAAGATAGATAGTGGTTCTAATCTCATTCCAGCTCACTTGGTGTGTATATGTATATGTGCATGTGATGTCATCTACCATAAAATTTCCTAAAGCCATGCTATTATCAGAGTTGAGCCATGGTGCATGCATTAAGTACTGTGATCTTTAGTATGAAAACTAGATAGTTAGGGGTTCTAATTTCACTCCAGCCCACTTGGTGTGTGTGTATATATATATATATATATATATATATATATATATATATATATATATATATATATATATATATATATATATATATATATATATATATATATATGGGTCTATATGACTTGGTCGACAGTTCATATGATCGACTGTTTATTTGGTCGACAGTTCATTTGATTTACAAGCATTTGCCCCCTTCCCCAATGTTGTGTGACCCTGGAGTTGATATATATAGTTAGGGGGGGTGTGGGGGGCACAGCCCCCCACATTGGGGGGTGTGGGGGACGAAGCCCCCCACCTACAATGCTTGTTGATCAAATGAACTGTCGACCAAATAAACAGTCAATCATATGAACTGTCGACCAAGTCATATAGACCCATATATATATATATATATATATATATATATATATATATATATATATATATATACATGCACACACACACACACACACACAAATATATATATATATATATATATATATATATATATATATATATATATAGGAATACATGCATTGCATCAGGCCTTACATAGATCTGGTACAACACTGACCTGCAACGTCGAATCTCCCTGTGGCGAACGGTTGGAATGTTGAACAAAACACCGAATTTGGCAATTTCGACCGCTCTACCACCTAAACAAGTGCTACCATGGGTCACAGAGGTGGGGACATTTTGCATTTCACTTACTTTGTGTTTGCATTTATGCGAACTCGCAGATATGCATTTGAACATTTTCGATCAGCCATCTACCAGCTGACCAAATGTGTGCAT
Organism: Protopterus annectens; assembly: GCF_019279795.1. Taxonomy (NCBI): domain Eukaryota; kingdom Metazoa; phylum Chordata; order Ceratodontiformes; family Protopteridae; genus Protopterus; species Protopterus annectens. Next base: position 1,743,167,678 of record NC_056741.1, on the reverse strand, counting down.
ACCTATATATATACATGTATATATATATATATATATATATATATATATATATATATATATGTATATATATATATATATATATATATATATATATATATATAGATAGATATATACATACATATGCATGTGCGTGTATCTCACCAAAGAGCAAGTATGAATCCCACACTGGCATTGGTTTGTACTTTTTGCCCTTGCAGTTGATGCAGGCCTCCAAACTCTTGTCCTCCACAAGGCCTGATGATGTCATCTACCATAAAGTTACTTAAAACCATATTAATGTCAGACTTGAACCATGTCTCATGCGTCAAGTATTGTGATATGTAGTGTGAAAACTAGATAGTTAGGGGTTCTAATCTCACTCCAAACACTTGGTGTGCATGTGTACATCACCATATAGAACAAATGTGAATCCCAAACTTGCATGATTTTACACTGTTTTGGGCCTTGCAAGTGATACAGGCCTCCAAACTCTTTTCCTCCACAAAGCCTGCTAATGTCATCCACCATAAGATTACCTAACGCTAAGTTAATGTCAGACTTCAGTAGTGGTGTGTGCGATATGTTGTGCATTCTGTAGTCTCTAAACGTAGGTAGGGTTTCTATTCTCACTGCAGTCAACTTGGTGTATGTGTGTATTTGTGTGTGTGTGTGTGTGTGTGTGTTTTATGTGTGTGTGTGTGTGTGTGTGTGTGTGTGTGTGTGTGTGTGTGTCTCTGCTGTGCAGTGCTCTGTAAACATACATAGATAGTGGTACTATTGTCACTGCAGCCAACCTGGTGTGTGTGGATGTTAGAGCATTTTACATTAGTATATGGGATAATAGAATCATAGGAAGTTACTAGGCTAATGGCAGTAGGACCCTTACAATCCCAGCCAAGCTTGTACCCTTATTTTCATGATCAGCAACTTTTGCCCTGTCCAAGAGGGACACAGGTGGAATCCCCAGGGTGAATTTATGGTTACACATCCAATCGTTCACATTGTGTTTGGAGGGCACCAATGAGGTGCTCTGTTTGACAAGAAGTAGGAGTCCATTCCAAAGGTGTGGTGACTTCTAGGACACCCATACCATGTATTTAAACTTATTAAAAACACTAACCATCTAATACAATACCATATGGGTGAATTCCATTATCCCACTCTAATCTGGGAATCCTATATGACAAAAAACATACTGGCACAGAGATTCCTGGCTTTTGTAAATACAAACTCCCTAGAGCAGATAGGCAATACACCAAACAGGGGTGCAACAGTACTGGATCTGGCCCTCACAATATGGGTAAGTCATGCACAGCCCCATTCTGTGATGTCTTCCCTGGTAAGGTCTGAACACAAGTTGGTCTCCTTTGAAGTAAAAATGAAACATAGATCCCCAGCTATACATGGAATATTCAGCAACTAATTTAAGGCTAACCTCCAGCTATTAGGTGATAAACTGGCCAAATCTAAAGCTCCCATAAACAGTGAGAACACTGCAGCCTATGCAGCAGTGTTAACAGTAACCCTGGATGAGCATGTTAATAGCTGCATAAAGGCAGCTGTACCCATCAGGGAGAAGTACAGAACTAACTGAAAACAAACCACACTAGTGGAATAACAGAATCAGTAGGCTTTATAACAGAAGGAAAGAAATGCCAAAATGTAGGAGGTGCAGCACACAGCAGGATAAAAGCACTCTCATCAAAGTGAACAAAAAAAGTCAGAGGACAAAAAAGTCAGAGGACAAATGAAGTCTACTAAAGCCAGATTTGATGTAAATTTGGGCATCCAGGCCAAGTACCAACCACAAAGCATACTTTAGGCATGTCTGCAACTTCAAAGGCAAGACACAGCTGTGTGCACATATTATTGTAAATGGAACTGTCTATAATAAGGCAAAATATAGAGCAAACCCTCTGGCTGATAAATTTAGCCCCACCTTTCCCCCTCTTTCCCCTTCTTTCCCCTTCAACCTTCCCTCAGGAAATACCATCAAATATAAGTACCTTTAATATCATGGGGAACAAGTCCTTAATACTTTCTATAATAATATGTACAGTGCATCAATGGGGCCAGATAATATCCCAGCATGCCTTCTAAATAGCATGAACCATGACATTTCATGGCCTCTGGAATTACTATCTCACTGTAGCCACCAAACAGGCTTCATGCCTCAAAAATGGAGAACAGCAGCAGTCATCCCGCTGCACTAAGGTGGGCTATCTACAGACCCTGGAGAGTACAGACCCAGATGTCTCACTAGTCTGATTTGTAAAGCCATGACAAAATTATCATGAAAATGATCGATAGAGATATCGTACACCTCCAGACACTGGACCAAATCCAGTTTGGTTTCATTAAGGGCAGATCATGCCTACCCCACCTGGTTGACCTGTTTGAGAAGGTACCCAAATCAATGGATGAGGGAAAAATGGTTCACACTGCCTGCCATGGCCTAACAACCAACAGACCTGTATTTAGAGTATCAGGAATTAAAATGGCAGTTAAGATGCAATGCTGCAAATAAACCTGGACTCAATGAGACTATATCTATATCTAGTTATTTAAAATTAAAATCAATGTTTGCTGTTTGCTATTTAATGCAGTTTTAATTAATGTACAAGAATTGTTTAAATTGTATGTTTTTTATTTATTTAAAGCAAGTGTTTTTTTAATCTGTATTGAGTTGTAATAGTGTATGACTTTAAATTTTAAAGACATGGGACCTTTAAGAATGAAATTGGTTCAAATTAGGTTCAGTCATGTGATTTTTAAAGTTATTTATACTGGCTTTTTTGGTTTGATGTTATTCTGATAAAGTTCAATTCTTTGGCGGATGAAAGTACTTAATGCGATAATAAAACAGTGTGTTACATTTGCTCTGAGTGCCTTCCTTTTTTATTTTTTACTAAACCAAAACAGGGAGTGCATAAAATGTCCTATGCAGACCGCATCAAGGCCTTATCCCTGTATTCTGTGTAGTATAGCCTTTGGAGGGTAGATTTATGCCTACCATACAGGGCATTTTCAGACCCCACTGTAAACCTCCTGCATATCCAGAAAACAAACAGCATCATAATTACCCATTTTACAGACCTACACCTTGCCTATGGTATAAACAGGATACGCTGGAGAGACAGGTATGTATCCCAAAGACTACACCCTATATGGAACAGACTCCCCATCCATGGGAAGCAGAGTTCCACGCTAACACAAATCAAGTATAAGTTACACAAATAGATTGGGAACAGGACAATCATCCCTGGTTTAGGACCTATGTCTCTAATGGACATGGGGAAGCAACTGTAAATGGTTCATCTCACAGGCCTCTGCTTGTAAGTGTTTCATCTCCCAAAACCCTGCTTACACTTATCAAGGGCATCAGACTTTGACAGAGTTTAGGGATGCATAGCTAGACTTAAAGAAACCATTGTGTTCATTAGCCTAGTAAACATCTATGAACCTATGAAATCATTACCCTGTATTGTATTACCTTTTTGATGACATTTCTCTGCTGTACTGATACTTAGTCCTGTGCTCTGACATTGATGGGTTGATTGTAGATGTGTACCCATAGGTGTGTCCAACACAATCCTGAAAGTGAAACATAAATATTTCCATGAGACACATATCAGTGCAGGACTCCATAGCCCTTACAACAACATCTATCATAATATACACAAATTACGCTATACACATTTTAAATGGAAAGTACAATATGTGTAAATGACAAGTACAAGTAGCATGTCTACAGCAACAATGGATGAAACTAATTCATATTAATGTAGATAGTCACTCTGTGCATCAGACACATAGCTTTATTTCCCTGCATCCATGAGAAGGATGATAGGGATATGGCAAAGTTATTATCACTTGCACAGAGTGTTGTGGGGAGGGTGCAGGAGGCCTAGGCTGACCCAATAGGTTGGCAAGTGTGTGTGTGAATCAGAAAGGGAAGCAGGCAAAATGGACCATGGAGATGTTGCATGTGTGTCTGTAGGTGCCTTCAATGTGACAGTGTTGTGTGAGTGTCTGCATGAATGCAGCCAAGCTCAGTGCTAGCCCTACATGTCTGTATGTTGGACAGCTGTGAGACATGCATGGTAGAGCTGACGGTTCATTGTCTCTACCCCTCAACATGAAAACTGACTCTGCCAGGAGTTGTACTGGCACTTCCACATCCAAGATAATAAACCAACCACAGGATCTGGGATGCTGCAACATTTTATTCTTCCGGTACCTCGGCTAAATGCCTTCAAAGGAATAATCACAGAAACAGTTGCTGCATCTAATATAGTATGCATCAAACCAATAAATTAATTAATCAATTGAACAATGTTTAAATAATCCAAGAATTTAAAGAGACCATACAAAAATGAATACCATGCAGAAAAAATCACATCAATAAGCAACATCAAAAAACAGTCACAGAGTAAATATGAAAGAATTACCATAATTAATAACTATAATCTCAATATAATAAATTAAATAGTGAGATTCATTTCTAAATTTAAGCCCCTCGGTTTCAGAGTACCAAATTTCAATATGAATCTGCTTTCCAGATTCAATAAGTTTTGCAAAAAATTACCAACATTATGCAATTTAGGTTTGGCTAAGGCACAAAAAAATAGAGAATCCATCATACCATTATGGACTGTATTAAAATGTTCAGATATCGGACTATCCATCCTAGCATTTCGAACATCCCCCATGTGTTCCAAAATTTGTATCTTTAGTTGGCGTTTGGTTTGGCCTATATAATATTTGGGTGGAACACAACCACAACCGACAGTGTATACCACCCCACACGACTTACAATCAAAATTATTACTGGCATTATATTTTACCCCATTAATATTACTGCCTGATAAATTTTTAACTTTTGAACAAACTTTACATTTTCCACACTTGAACATACCATGTGTCATGATGACACTATCAGAACTAACAAAGTCCCGAAACTCATGCTTGGATTTTAGAATTTCCTTTAAATTAGCGTACCTTCCATAAGAAAAAGAAACATGATTGGGAAACAAATGACCTATGTCCTCATTTTTACACACTATGGGCCATAAAAAATCCACAATATCTTTTAGCACAACTGAAAAAGGAGAATATTTTGTCACAAAAAATATATTCTCACTATTATCACACAAAGCCCCATTGTCTCTTCTACTTTTGTCAAAAACTTTTGATACATTGTTCCTTTTTCTATTTGAGTTTAATAATCTGTCACAGCTTTTATTAATAAGACTTTCTGAATAACCTCTAGTTATAAGTCTATACTTAACATTCTCAAATTCCAGCTGCAAAAAAATATTTTCAGAGGTATGTTCCAAGATGCATTTAAACTCCCCGAATGGAAGTGCCTCTATCAGATGGGCAGGATGTGCACTACTGGCATGTAAGAAATTATTTGAGGCTGTGTCCTTCCTAAAAGGTCTGAACTGAACTAGTTCCTGCTGGTCTACATACAGCAGAATATCCAAAAACTGATTTTTTTGAGTATTCACTGTATATGTAAATTCCAAAACAAATTTATTTTGATGAAGACTGACAATGAACTTATCAAAATCTAATATATCTCCCTTACAAATAAATATTAAATCATCAATGTACCTATAGTAAGATACAACTTTTCTCTGAAAAAATTCCAAAGTGTACAAAAAATTAATCTCAAAATAAGACATAAATAGGATAGCATAAGTGGGGGCAAAATTAGCCCCCATTGCAGTCCCCTCTTTCTGAAGAAATATTTTTTGTTCAAACAAAAAATAATTGTGAGTAAGTGCAAACTCAAAAAGTAAAATAATAAATGAAGTGCGTGGACCCTCTCCCAAAATTTTACTAATAGCTTCCAAACCAAATTTCGTCCTAATACTAGTATATAGAGCCTTCACATCAACAGTGGCCCAGTAATAACTATTGTCCCACTTGAAATTTCTAATCAATTCACAATACTGATTATTATACCATGACCCCCCCAAAACGTGCACGCTGATTGGCCAGCGTGCACATTGTAAATTGAGTTATACTAATGGAAAAAGGTCCGGTCGCCCAGACTTTTTTCCATTAGTATAACTCTACTTTTAAAACACTGTCTCGCTATGTTAAATGAGTTTAACATAGCGAGACAGCTTTAAAATAAGCAACGGAGATCTCCGTTGCTTATTTTAAAGCTGTCTCGCTATGCTAAACCCATTTAACATAGCGAGACAGGTTTTGAAGTGCACAACGGAGAAAGCAAGATCTCCGTTGCTTTTTTTACTGTTTCGCTATGTTAAATGGGTTTAACATAGTGAGACAGTTTTAAAATAAGCAACGGACATCTCCGTTGCTTATTATAAAACTGTCTCGCTATGTTAAACCCATTTAACATAGCAAAAACAGTAAAAAAAAAGCAACGGAGATCTTGCTTTCTCCGTTGCTTTTGTCCACAGCTCTGATGTACTGCGCAGGCGCGCAGTACATCAGAACTGCCGAGGATGCCAGACATCTGCGGAAGGGCAGTAAACAGGCATTATACTATGCCATTATTTAAGAAAAGTAATAGTTTCTTTTCTTAGATAATGTCATGAGTATAGCAATAACCCACTTCTGGGTGTGGGTAATGCTGTATTTACCACGGTTGGCTTTGTTTGGTCCGGGCCGCCCTCGGGACCAAACCACGCCAACTGTGGGTAAATCCAGCATTACCCACACCCAGGCGTGGGTTATTGCTATAGTATTAATAATATGAGAAGTCACATTCTTCAGTTCTTTTTTAAGAAGACTGTCTAAAAATATGCCTACATGTTCCAAGAAACCTCCACAGCAAGACACAATAGGGCGACCAGGAGAGTCTTGCAAATTTTTATGTATTTTGGGTAATGCATAAAAGGTAGGATCCTTAGGATTGACAATAAAGAGCCTTTAACATCTCTCCTATTTAAAAAACGGTAAATGGTTCATCTCACAGGCCTCTGCTTGTAAGTGTTTCATCTCCCAAAACCCTGCTTACACTTATCAAGGGCATCAGACTTTGACAGAGTTTAGGGATGCATAGCTAGACTTAAAGAAACCATTGTGTTCATTAGCCTAGTAAACATCTATGAACCTATGAAATCATTAACCTGTATTGTATTACCTTTTTGATGACGTTTCTCTGCTGTACTGATACTCAGTCCTGTGCTCTGACATTGATGGGTTGATTGTAGATGTGTACCCATAGGTGTGTCCAACACAATCCTGAAAGTGAAACATAAATATTTCCATGAGACACATATCAGTGCAGGACTCCATAGCCCTTACAACAACATCCATCATAATGTACACAAATTACGCTATACACATTTTAAATGGAAAGTACAATATGTGTAAATGACAAGTACAAGTAGCATGTCTACAGCAACAATGGATGAAACTAATTCATATTAATGTAGATAGTCACTCTGTGCATCGGACACATAGCTTTATTTCCCTGCATCCACGAGAAGGATGATAAGGATATGGCAAAGTTATTATCACTTGCACAGAGTGTTGTGGGGTGGGGGTGCAGGAGGCCTAGGCTGACCCAATAGGTTGGCAAGCGTGTGTGTGAATCAGAAAGGGAAGCAGGTAAAATGGGCCATGGAGATGTTGCATGTGTGTCTGTAGGTGCCTTCAATGTGACAGTGTTATGTGAGTGTCTGCAAGAATGCAGCCAAGCTCAGTGCTAGCCCTACATGTCTGTATGTTGGACAGCTGTGAGACATGCATGGTAGAGCTGACGGTTCATTGTCTCTACCCCTCAACATGAAAACTGGCTCTGCCAGGAGTTGTACTGGCACTTCCACATCCAAGGTCAGATCCTGAGGGTGACTGATGTCTGCTGGAAATGTGTCCTCCATGGGAACACACAAGACCATGAGCCCATGGCTTGCTATATCTTGGTGTAGACAGCGCACTCCCCTCTGGAGTGCTGGATGTACTGCTACTATGGGAGCATGACTGTTCACAACCATGTTGACTCTCAGCAGATGTAGTTGCTGACCTATGCCCAACAGGCTGACGGTCAACTCCAGTAAGACATTACATCACAGACAGAATGCATTCCAAGACAGATAGTGTATGATCTCTCTAAGACCTACCTCTTTCCACTGTGTCAGCCAACTGTTCCAGGCTATCAGCAACATGGTGGAGGCAGTCACAGATGTCAGACTGTGCTGCATTCATAACCATGAGCCTTCGTCAGGCATTCCTTTCTGAATGTGCTTGTGCTTCCATGATGGCCCTTAGCATACGCAGAGTGACATGTGATGAAACACCTGCAACAGGTGGTGGAGGGACAGCAGGCCTCCTATGAGCACTGCTATCAATCTGCCTGTGTGGAACCTTGCCAACTGTTTAGCTATGGCCGGTGTCGACAGTCACTGAAGCCACAGTAGCCACACTTCCCTGTTCAATGTCCCCACTCTCCAACTGTCCATTATCTGTGGCTTCAGGGGACTGGGTACACGTAGGCATACTGGCTGTGTACTGTGGTGATGAGGGTGGACAAGGGATGTCAACCTCTGTCTCTGATTTAGCCTCTGCAACCCCCAGCTGTGCCTCACTTTGGCACGTCTATATTATGTTATCGAAAGTTTACTTAATCGAATCAATAAAGGTTGAACTTTATTGATCAAATAAAACATGGAATAACATAAAATAAATAAATAAATGGCGTAGGGGGCTGTGCTCCCCCCCCCACTTAAATATACCAACTCTGAGACCACACTACATTGAGGTAAATAGAAATCTCCCCTTACGGAGATTTCCATTTACTTGCACAATGTTTTTCACTTTCAATATTGTCGTGCCGACAACGTCAGACTCGATATTGGCAGCGTACGACAGCGTGAAGTAGACCCAATTTGGCCACCATCATCATCAGAGTCTGAAGATACACTGACATCATGTTGAGAAGGGGACAAATACTAACCTCCCTGGTCACCTGTGATAAAAAGGAGAAAGCAATACAGTAATACCACCACTTCTATGCTCTGCAGTACTATGGTGCAAATTATGTTAAGCTGTATACACTGCTTTCACTACTACAGACTTGTATATCCCCAAACCTCACATAGTCGGACAGGAGGACATTATTTTCTTACCCCAATCTGTAATTATTTGGAAATAATTGTTCATTAAACAAGAATCTCATGAGCAAGACAAATTGTGTACACTGCTGACATTCTGCAAAAATCTGCATAGTTGACAGTTATGGCAATCTGTAATGTCGTGACAGTACTGACAAGTCAATCACACCTACAAGGTGGAGGTATGACTCTAAACTCTGGACATTTAGATATCTGTCCATATGGCAATCATGCAGACAGTACATTAATCCAGCCTGCAGGCCTGGGAAGACACTTTAGCAAATACATTGAACTATATCTACATCTCTGACAAAACAGTTTTGTGCTTACCAGCAGAAGGAGCATGAACTCTTCTAATTCCCAACAGTCCTGAAAAAATTTGAGGGAGAGGTAATGGCAACAGCACTGCATGTTACAGTATAACAGGAGTAATATGTCCAAATATCTCACATCTATAGTAGCTGCTATGTTAACAGATATGTGGGTCACAATCTCTACATGACCTTAAAACTGCAGCTAACCTCACCTCTCCAGTAAAACACCTGACACCCATGTAAAACTATATACACTTTGACATGCTGAATGCAACGGTATTGCAATGTTAATATAACTAAGCATACCTGGATGCTCGTCCTGAGAGGAATGGGTGGCACCCAAGTCCACAACTTATTGGCTGATGGATGCCTGGGAACTGTCTTGTCTTGCAAGGTTTGCCAGGAATTCTCCTGTGGCTGAGGGAGGTTGTTCTGTTGCAAGCCCACCACTAGTGACCTGGCAATATCTGGCCATGTCATCTGAATGTCTGCGTTCAGAGCTTATCATATCTGTGGCACGGTGTCACACCTGATCATAGGTACTATTCTGGTGACCCATGGCAACAGTTCATCCCACAGGGCTGTTTGCTCTGGCCTATTTGCCCTCCCTCTGGATAGCAGGACTTAGTAATGTTGGCACAAATCCACAATTATGAGGTTGTTTTCTGCCTCAGTAAATGGTGCCCTGCTTTTGCATGCATGATATTTCCTGAAATACAAAAAAAATGAAAACACATGTCAGGATCACATACATGGGAGTACAGTATGTAGAGATACAGCAATAATGGACAGCTATAAGTATTCTCCTCTTGATTACACATCTCATATTCAGCAGTGTGCCAAACATACAAAGGGTGTGGATGCAACTAGGATAGTAGCAACAGTGACCTATTTCTGTTTGTGCCATGACAAATACTCATATATGATTACACACCCAAAATAGGAACCCATTGTAGTGTGCCCCATAGCAGGAAAAATTGTCCCACCCATATAATATGTATAACCAACAGTGTCAACAAAATAGCAGTGTATTATTGCAACTGTTATCAAAGGAAGTATCCAGGAGACTTGTGTACCTAGTTATCACACAGCAGTATACCCTTGCTGTACTGTACATCTTCTGTATGTGTAGCATGCTTGGAGATCAATGTCATGCCATCATTACAGTTCTAACAAAGCTTTACTGATTTAATCCCCAATCTCCCTAGGTAAATTCAAACATATGCATCATGTTGGAAACAAAATAGTTACATACCTAATGGAGTGCAATACTCCTTTGTTGAAAGATACTGCTATATAAGTACTGTGTCAATGAGTTAACCATATACGCTAACTCTCATACACAGTGGTTCCCCTAACTAGGAGTTTGCCTTTTTACGATGGTTTTCATTAGCAGGTGATTGCCTCTGAACCAATCTGTGGTTCAGAAATGCTACATGCAGCCTGCACAGCTGATTTGGAGTATAAACAGCCAATCCCATGCAACTACTCAACAGGATATAGGGCCTTAATGTACATCCCATCCCCTTTCTCATATGGTGGGGTGGAAATGACTGGGGTAAAGATACTACATCAGCATGGAGAGAATGTTTGTAGAAGCTACATTTTACATACTGATGTGTGTGCTACAGGCTGAAGCAACGGCTGCTGCTGCTGCTGCAGGCAATAGGCATAGACAGAGAGGCTGAAGAATGTGCAGGACAACAACACTTAGGAGTAGCTGTGGGACCTGTGGCAGCTTGGTGAACAGACAGAGCCAGATTGGGGGAACCCATCCCACTGGGAATTAAGGTATGTCTTTAAGATAAATATGTTAGCCAAATGTATAATTAACAGAGTAAAAGGCAACATGCTTGGTGTGTCCTAGAACAAGGTAGGGGTACACTAAGCATTATGTCAACCAGTTGGACAACTGCCAAGTCATGTGTTATGTCATGATAGTCATCTGGAGCATGTGTGCTAGCAATCCTTGCTTCTAGCACAACCTCCATACATGTATGTTACTTGTATATCGGTGGTTGTCTGTAATATCACTAGCAAATCCTTGTGGGCTGCAGTCTGATATTACTGGGCCACATTTGAATTACATACTGCAAAGACCTCTGGGAATTCATGCTAATGGATAACCTGACATCCTCTGCATTTTCTAGGGTTGTAATAGTAATACAAATAGTTAACATGTGGTCCTATCTGTAGGCTTTTGACTTCCATTATTTAGAAGCAGATATTCCATCTGTACTGCTTTGGGTGGATAAACAGGTATTGAGACAGTCATACATATCACAATTTATAATGGTGATGTACACATACATGTATTTTAAATGCTAGACACAACTGTATTTGATCCCAGGACCATGTGGACCAAAAATGAATGTTTTCACAGCATTTAACAGATTGAGCTACAGAGTCACTGTTATCTCAGGTGTGTTTTTACATGTTGTACATATAATTGCACAGTTGCTTGCTGTTACATACCTCACTTACATCTATTATGTGTATGACTTTATAGTGATGTATTTCTCTACCAGTCCCAGTTAAATTCCTATTTTGCCATTATTTTTTTTAGCAGATTGCTGCATGATGCAGCGAGATGCATATATGATGAGAAAATGACAATTGCTATGTTTTGCTTAAACACTTGTGCTAATTAACTGGTTGTGCTGCTTGGCAGGATGATGCACTTTTATTCAAGTGAAATGGTACTGGGTTTGAATTAGGGGCCAGGTGTACTTTTTGAAGATGATTATTATGGCTTCAAATACATGTAGTAATACACCCTGATTTAGCATAGCTTAGCAATGCTGCACACAGCATCACACAAATTCTTTAAAGAAAAGAAAATTGGGAAGATATGAAAGTGGTGAAATGGAGTGTGAGCAGGGGGTAAACATAGAAAAAGGCAGGTAGGTATATGCAGGAAGGGTATAGGAAAGAACCATAGTTATCCATTTCTTCATCAGCAACAACTGTGCACTTGAAAAGATCTTTAGCTGAATTTGGACTGTCATCACCGGGGGAGGGGTGATGACAACATAAGTACATTGTTAAGGCAGCTGGACCCAATTAAGTGTATCCAGTGAACATATGTGTGAAATGGAGATCTATGTATGGGACAATATTTTTTTGTGAGACAGGTACCCTTTTTTAAGGTGAGAGTGGAATGTTGGGGAAGGGACATAGATATGTGTGGGGAAGTTAAGTTGGGAAGGTGAGGAAGCATTTGCAGACAGACAAGACAGACAAAAAAGCAGACAGGGATGATGTGGGACACAAGGTGGGAGGGTATTGTGGGATCCGAGTCCCATGGACACGGTAGCAGTGTGACTCAAGTCCTAACCCATGGGACTGCCAGCACTGCACTTTCTCTGCTGCAGTGGAGGCAGTGGTCAATGCCAGCGCCTGGGGACAGACTGCCCCATCAGGATGGACAGAATGTTCTCCATCTGGTGTAGCCATGTATCAACATTTTGGTGCACAAGCCTATACACCATGCCTGGCAGTTGCACTTAGGTGACAAAAGCATTCCCTCAACCTCCACTTCCAGAGGGGGCATACCCCCAGCCTGTGGGGTGGAACTACCTGATGGAGCAGGTAGTGCAGGAGCAGCAGAGGTGGTGCCACCAGGCTGTGGCCCAGATGTGCTGGGCTCCAGTGCCTTGGTCAGGGGAGCTAAGGTAGGTGGATCACCGGAAACTGGCCTACCTTGTCACTCTGTGGTAAATAAAATATAAATATAAAAAAATAAACATAACACAAACAAATGCAATTAATAATATAAGAGAAAACAATGAGGAATGGAAACAAATTGAAAATAATATAATGAGGAACACAACAATAGATAATGTAAATGAAAGTTTTTTAACAGCAAAGCAAAATTAAATTATACAGTAGGCAAACATACGAGATAATAAATAAAATGATAATATAAAATTATGCTAATAAATGTATTGATTAAATAAATAAAAGAAGAGAAGGAGTGGGGTGAGAGAAAAAAGAAGAACATTAGTAACTTCACAGATAATATAATTAAACAGACTACAACTACATACTTCTAGATATGTTAGATTTCTCTTGTGACACCACTGACTGCTATGCCATTTATTTGAAATACTACCCTGTCCCTTACACACGATAGTACAGACCATAATGCATCCAGCAATCATTCAATGTTGCTTATATTGTTTATATGATGTTCCATGTACATAACTCTCAACCTCTTAGCATGGAGCATTATAGCCCAAGCCATACATAATGGTGGTGCAAACACCCAACAGCAGGGAACATTCTTACAAAGTGTGCTCAAGCAATAGTAGCAAGGTGTTCTGATAACAGATTTGGCATTAAATTGCATTTCAAGTGATATCATATGTCTGCAAATCAGAGAACTGACATTTTTTTCTGACATTGATCCCCAGCAATGTGGCAGAGGCTGGCCAGTAAAACAAGATCATATACCAACAACAGAATGAGCCCACTAGCTGGTATGCAATTATATATTCAGCGCAGCTCGAACAGAGGATATTGAAGTAGGCATATTCCACACGATAAGCTAAAAATATTTTATTAATAAAACAAGATAAAAATCTGGTTAAGCGCTTTCATCTGTTAATACCAGACTTCCTCAGAACCAGATGAATAACTTCCTACCCTAAGTTTAAATAACATTTTTGGCGCCAAAAATTCATATTAAACTCTTAATAAAAAAACAAAAAAAAACAAAAAAAAAAACATAGGCGTAATAGATTAAAAACCCAGATCACACTTATATCTACGCTAAAAACTCCATGCAAGATCATATACCAAACAGACCAGACATATGGGTCAATATTTAGTACATACTGCAAAAATTGTGACAGGTGAGAGGTATGTTTGTGTACACTGATTACATTTGTTCGCTTGACAGTCATGGCATAGGTCTAGGGATTAGCACTTCACATGTAAGCATGGTTATGTTTTATTTATGACATGCCAACACAGTATTGAATACTGCACAATTTCTCAGTTGGCTGGTGTGGGATTAGAACTCACAAGCAGTAACTACAGTAATGCTGAACATTTTATTTGAAATAATAAATTATTAGAGCACTGTATCCTTTTATACTTTATTGATTCATGTTGTTTCAAATCTTACATTTACATACATGGATATCTGTGTAGGACTTCTGTTAACTTACATGTTTACTCTATTCATTCACTGACTGCAACCTACAGTATAATTCAGACAAAATGAGCAGAACACAACATTTACTCCTAATCTGGGTAATGCATAACATTTATTTATGCCATGCTAAAACAGTATTGAATACTGCACAATTTCTCAGTTGGCTAGTATGGGATTAGAACTCACAAGGAGTGACTACAGTAATGCTGAACATTTTATTTGAAGCAATAAATTATCAGAGCAACATCTCCTTTTATACTTCATTGATTCATGTTGTTTCAAATGTTGCATTTACATACATGGATAGCTATGTAGGACTTCTGTTAACTTATACGTTTTCCCTATTCATTTATTGACTGCAATCTACAGCATATTTCAGACTGAGCAAACCACAGCATTGTTCTTAATCTGGGTAAACCACAACATTAACTAATGGTTGGAAGCTATGCTACACAGTACTGCATACTTACTTGCTTTAACTTGCTTTACCAGTTCAGATATGCACTGGCACATTAATAAAAATGTATGATGTCCCAGGTATTTCATACATGACTGTTAAGACTGCAATATCTGTATTTACTTTATTTTATTATTAAGATATGCATTACATTATTACTTTATTGATTTTCTTACATATCACAAGCTTGCCTCATCCTGGACAAACACCAGCTTGCAAATGGACATTGCAAGCTCTCTCTTCAGCACCTGTGGTAAGAGTAGGACACCATTATGCATACCAGTTTTGCACAGATTCAACTTGTATATTTATAAATTACTAGAAAACATACTTACATATCTGTGGGGTGCACCCATCCTGTGCTTCTTGGATCCAGGTATCCAAGGTTCACCCTCTTTCTTTGATACAGGTCATCATAATGGTGACAACACTGCTCGCCAGTGCTGGGGATACCAGTTGCACTTGTCAGGTCACTAGCCAAAGTATCCTAGGCCTCAGACTTACATTCTGTGCCCTGATAGTCACCCTGCAGCAGCTGGGGTCCATAGCAGTCTACCAGGAGTCCAATGAAAACCCTGGACTCCTGCACACCCAACCGTTGTGCCCTAATGTGCACAACTTCTCCCATGACAGCAGCCATACCGCAGTCAAGGTCAGTCTCCAAGGAATAATGTGAAATTCCTTCCTATTTCCCTTTAAAGTCACTTAGCATCACACAAACTCTCACAACCCATGTTTAAGCAAAGCTTAGTAATGTGCAGACACGAAAAGACTGTTGACCATGATTAAGCAATGCTTAGCATCATGCACCTTTTCTAAATTTAGCAATTATTGAATTTAAAGTCAACCAATGTTTCAGTCACCTGACAGTTTCACAGCAGTATGTGTAGAAGGTATTACTGCCCAGGACTCGAACCCAGGCCTTACTACACTGGCTGTCACAACTCAACTTATCTAGCCACTGGGATAGTAAAGAGAACTCATGTATCTTCAGATATACTGCAAAGGTGCCTGTAAGCATAGCCCAGCATCACTGCATGGATTTGCATGTTGCCAACCACCACAGAACTATGCCAATTAAATGCATCCATTTTCTATTTTGACCTATCTAGTGTATGATTAATGCATAAGTACGCAGTGTTTAGGATAGCTAAATAACTCAGTGCATCATGCAAACAAGCACATACAAATAAAAAAATAAAATAAAATTAATTCAACTTAGTGCAATAAAATGTCTTGTAGACCTCTCAGTCAAGGTTATTGGGATGAAAAGTATGTAGGTGTGCCATTGGTCTTACATGTATTCAATATCTGTTTTGTTCTGACCTCTCTTAGGAGCGCACCACAATTAATATGCATGGCTTGCTGCCGAGAGAAAATTGTGACCGTGTACATGAATACATTCTGTGTAGGCTCTACAAGAAGCCCACACAGACTTTATTGAATCCTGGGGTGTATCTTTATTTGTTCATAATAGTTGATATATTTTCCTTCCATTTAGGAGGAAACCTAACAGTTTATTTCTCACTAACTGAACTTCAGAATGGCACCTTAAGATGATGGTTGGATTCCTGAGATTGGTGTTTCAGAACATGGGACTGGCTGAGTCATAGATTTAGGATTATGCTAGACTTGAAACAGCAGGAGCAGGTGAGTTTTATGTTTGCTGTTGACCTTTATTCTCTTCTCTGAAACTGTGCAAGCTCACAGTTGGTATATACAGAGACTGGGAGTATGTTGCTTTACCTTTAAATGACTGGGGAACCCTCATATAAACCCCTTTATTTATGTATTTATTTATTTATTTATTTATTTATTTATTTATTTATTTTGCATTTTCTGACATTTACTGTGTATTTTATTTATGGGTGTGATCTTTTGTGGCTGTAGATCATTCTGTCATTATTTATCAGATGAAGATTAAGCTACACATAATTAATCCATATTTAGGTCATGGGTTAGGGTTTTAGGTGAGATTGTCTATAAGCCAAGGCTGATTTTGGATCTCTGAAACCTTCTAAACTATTCAGAATGTCCACAAAAGAGTAACATGATGGGAGTCTATGCAGCAATATTTTAACAAATTCAGAGGTGCCAGCAAATAATTTTTTTAAGTAAATTTAAATTTTATTCAATATGCAAAAATCATGATAAAATAATAATAACATGCAGACTTGATAATACATAGAAGCAATATATAAACAGAAAAAAATAGAGTGAATATGGATCCACACATAGCCTAAAAGTGAATTATAAACTGATTATGATTACTTTTTTTTTGTAAAATAAAAAAAAAACATGGTAAAAAGGAAAACCAGATTCCAATGTTCACTTGAACAGCAATATTTGCAAGTATAATAAAGTTCTGATAATAATTATCATTTTCTCTGTTCAGACAATAAATAATACTAAGGTTCAGGATATAGAGTCAGGGGTTAATATTCATAGCTGAGGTCATTAGTATGTTGTGCTGGGCTGCACTAAAAGACTAAAGTTACGAAAGTAGCTGCATTTGAATGCAAAGGAAAAAAGCACACTGAAACTTATAGATCTGCAACTAGAAAAAATGCCCATAACAACAGTGGTTGTTGCGCAGCAGCATCTGGGAAATGCAAATATTGTTAGTGGGCACCCAGAACTATGACATGATTGCAGGCAGTGGAAGTGAATATGGTAATAAGATAACATATCAGCAGCTAAATGACTAACAGCTCTTGGACAGTTTTCTTGTGGATGTACGTATTATTTGAGCATTCTATCACTCAGGCACAGCAGAAAAGATAAATGAACTAGGAATAAATCCCTATGTCACCCAGTGGAATGTCAGCTTCAACCGGCTCATAGATAAATGCAGATAATCAAAATAGGGGAAGTTACTTCCACAAAGAGACCAGTCACCAGTGGAGTCCCCCAGATAAGAGTTGACCCAATTGTTCAGGATTTGGTAACTTATGTGGACAGTGACCTAACTTTTGACTAACATGTGTCTATTGTTGTAAGAAGGTCTTCTATATTGCACAGCTTATAAACAAAAGGAATGTGACTAGATCTAGGGGATGTCATTATTCCCTTTTACTCAGCCCTCATTAGGCCAGTCATTGAATATAATGCCCGCCTCGGACATGAATTTGTCCAGACACATGCAACAACTTGAATGCCCACAGAGATACATTAGTAAAAGGATACAAGGCCTAAACAACATGTCTTACATGGACTGACTCAAAGCCCTGTCAATATACTTTGTATCCTACAGACTGCTACGAGGTGACCTGTGTCTGGCATACAAGGCATCCACTGACCCATTACTGATAGATTTACTGCACATCATAAATTCCAATGGCATAATTAATATTTGGTCTAGAGATCTAAACCTCTTCTGCAACATCAACAGAATGCCTTGGAGAGGCAGGTATATTTTGCAGAAGATACCACTGCTGTGGAACAGTCTCCCTATCCACATAAAACAAAATTCATTCCTGTCGATTTTCAAGTACAACTTAGATCTATGGATGGGAAACAAATTTTACTCCAGTACTGTCCCCTATACCACTAATGGACAGAGGCAGATTCTAACTGCTTTATCCCTTGCATGGGTTCCCTCAAATGATCTATGGTATGATCTCAGTTATTCTTACTGGGGTAATATATAATTATCGACTATGGGATGGGTAAGACCAATCTATAACCAAATGGGATAGATTATTTCAAACACAAAACAGGAAATTGGCTAGGAATAAAATGGCCCATAAGGGCAGCTAGCCTAGTGCTTTCTCCAAGTCTAGGAATTCCCAGTTGGACTCCTTTCTCATTTCTAACATCTTCCCAACTAGCCATCTCACTGCAGTCATTGGATCAGTTGTGCTATATGCTGACCAGAATCCAAACTGCTCATCTTCCATCTTACTTTCTACAACACTGCATATTCATTTATCAATCACTTTCTCAAGAACTTTCATGCAGTGTGACAGGAGTTTGATACCGCTATACTGCCTGTGGTTGTGGATGCCCCCTTTTTCTTGTACAATGGAACTAGTATGCCTATTCTTGTCTAGGACATTTCTTTTTCTCCATTCTGTTATGAATTCCCTCAAGAGCCAGTTCTCCCCTATCTCTCCCAACACCTTGATCATATTTGCTGCGATCTCATCTGAGCCTGCTGCTTTCCATGACTTAATTTTCCTTAGTGCTGCTCTTACTTTCTCTAGGGTGAGCTCCTCCATTTCTTTTATTGTAGGCTGTGTCTAGGGCAGTTCAGGTTTTGTGGAGGTTTCTTCATTCAGAAGCTTCTGCCTTTGATTTCCTGTGGACTAGTGAGCAGGTTGTTGCTGACATCACTAATAAAAGGTATCTATCATCTTTATCTTTCTGTTTTTGTTTTGCTGCCTGATAGAGTTTCTTTGTGCCATCTACAGAGTCACTTTCCAGAAGCTGGTAGAGTGTCTCTGAATCCTTGTTCTTTGCTATTGCAACTGCTCTCTTAACCTCTTTGACCAACCAATATTCCTTCTTTGCCTAGTCCATCTTTTCTACGTCCCATTTTTCATGCAATTCTTCCTTTTGATGATTTTCTGGACTTCTGCTTTCTACCATCAGCTTTCATTATATACCTTATTTTCATACCTGGCCCAGCTACATATCTCTTCTGTAGTCCTCACACTTGCTGTTTTGAGGTGCTGACATTCTTCTTCATCTTCCCCTCTTCTTCTTCTCCCTGAGGTGCTAGAGCCCTGAGTAATTCTTTGAACTTTTGGGCTTTATCTACAGTCAACTTCCAGGTCTTCTGCCTAGTCTCTGGTGACTTTAGAGCAGCTGATTGTGATGACTAGTTGATTATGTTGTGGGCTGATTCTTTCACTAGAGATGATCTTGCACTCACTGATTCTACCCAGGTGTGCCCATCTTTTACTAGAAGGAGCTCTACCTGAGTTGCATGTTGGCCACTCTTGTATATGATCCTGTGACTGTATCTCTTGGTGAACCATGTGTTGGCCACCATCAAGCCATTTGGCAGAGAGAAGTCCTGAATAGCCTCTTTCTTTATTCCTGTTGCCCCACCCATGTGGATCCATGTAGTCCTCATATCCTGTACTGTCTGTCCTGATGAGTGCATTCAGGTCACTCATACACAGATCAGGAATATAGTATAGTAAATATTTGGCCTGCTGGGAGCCTGAGTCTGCTGCTTAGAAATATCTAGGGGGTACTGTTGTATACACATACTCCACAGCACACTGCATGTTAGATAATATGATTATAAGGAAGAAGGCAGTCCAGCCATTTATTTATTTATTTATATTTGTTGACTGGGAGTGTCTGACTGGATGTAGGTCCATTTTCAGTGGATGCCCGGGGAGAAAAGCTCCACAGTTAAAATAAACAGACAGTAGTTACATTAGATTACATAGCGATTAACAATTGACATAGCAATTACTTACAACATATGTACAGATGAAGAACATAGTACATCAGTAGACAGCTAGAATCTTTATCTGTGAAGTACATAACAGATATTAACAAATGTTACAATAAGAAGTTCCTGCTGTATAATAAGTACTAGGCTTATGAGCATCTGAGCTTGCTAAAATCAAGTTAGTTAGTGGAGTGGAAAGAAAAGTAGTGGTTGGATGGTGTGGGTGATATTAGAGTGGGAGTTGCAAGGGCATAGCCAGCATGTTTTTAGGTGCGTTTTTAGTAAAGTTTTGAAGTGGGTGCATGATGGTATGGAAGTAATTGTGGGTGGGAGGGAGTTCCATAATTTGGCTATGGTGCAAGAGAATAGTGCTTCACCAGCAGAGTTATTGGCTTTAGTGATCTGCAAGTGATTTTTGTTGCTGGATCTTAGTGGTCTGGTGGTGTGATAGGGTTGGAGTAGATTCTGGAGGGATGGGACATTTAGTGGATGGTTTACTAGTTTGTGGGTGAGTGAGAGTTGATACCATTGAAGGAGGTGAGGGAGTTCAAGCCAGCCCAGTTCAGCAAGTGAGAGACAGTGGTGACTACGGTAGGATGCCCCTGTGGCGAATTTGGCGATTTTGTTGTAGCAAGTCTCTAACTTGTTTAGATCGCATTGCCTTAGGTTGGTATATATTGGAGAGGCATAAAGTAAGGTGGAGATAAGGTCGGAATTTGCTATTGAAATCTTTGCTGATTGAAATATTTGACTTGTGAACATCTGTTCCTGCAATAGCAGGTCTTGTCACAGCCTCCAACATAGCATCTGTAGCAGCGATGAAAGTGATGGTGACAAAAAGCAACCAGTGGCTGCACTGTTCCCACCTCAAACCAGTTTAGTGATTGCTATACAGTAGCATAGGTAAATTGCTAAAATCTAGTCCACATCTATGGACCCCAGCATGTACACAATAGAAGTGTGGTGCCATGCAGAATAAAAATGATACATGCAGTGGTATGGAAAGGCTGTGTTTGGCAGTGCATGTTCGAGTCACACTGTGCATCATACATCTCCACTTACAACAGACAGGAGGAAGAAAATGTCATGAAAAGCATCATTTGTGCAGGTTACTAGAAGCAGCAAGAAGCAGCAAGAACTCATGATTGTCTGCACAAACAGAGGATGGGAGCTACAGGTTAATGGAGGTGGACATGTGGGCCATGGGGAATATGGGGTAGAATAATAAGTTTCTCCATGGACAGTGTGGAGGAGACATTATGTGACAACACACTCTGACCAATGTTGCTAGATGGGTAGCTAACTGGATCACAAACAGAATGCATACAGTCAAAGTTGGGGATTCCAACTCTACCAGTAGACTGGTCATCAGTGGCGTACAACAAAGATCTGTGCTGGGCCCTCTACTGTTTACAATCTAATTCTGAGAAGTCCAGGCAAAACTAGATGGCCTGTGGCTTAGATGTTGACATACTACAAAAAGGGCTTACACAGAAAAATAATTGGTGCCAAAGCCACAAACTTAAACTAAATGCAAAAAAAAAAATGCTTTAGCATCCCTTTCAGCAAGGGGGAAGTCCCTACAAATTAAAATATAAACAGTACCTCCCCTTAGCTCAAACCAAGTTGTGAGAGATTTGGGAACACAGGTTGATAGCAACCTTAACTTCAGTCACCATGTGTCCACAGTGGTGAGGAAGGCCTTCTGCATTACACATTTCTTAAATGAGGGCGTCACATCCAGAGTTAAGAATGTTATGAGCTCCCTGTACTCATCCCACATCAGACCACTAATATAGTACAATGCTCCCTTCTGTATGTACCTCACCAGACACCTGCAGCAGCTGCAGAAACCTCAGAGGTTTCTCACCAAGAAAATTCAGAGCCTTCAACACTTGATATACATGGACAGACTGAAGGCCCTGTCACTGTACCCTATATCTTATAGGCTACTGACAGGAAACTTGTGCTTGGCCTACAGAGCAGTCTCAGACCCTGTCCTAATGGAAATGCTGCACATCTGCAAGTCAAATGGGACAAGATTCACTCACTCTAGGCATCCTAACCCAGCCTGGACATTAACAGGACATGTTGTGGTGGCAGATATGTCTCCCAGAGATTGCCACTGCTCTGGAACAAACTCCCAATTCATGTAAAACAGACTTCCTCAATGACCCTATTTAAGCATAACTTAGACAACTAGATGGGAGAACATAAATTTAGCTCGAGGGTATCACCTATGTCCCTCTTGGATAAGGGCAGTCAGTGCTAATCATAGACTCACACTGCAAACATAGACCATACTACCTAATCAATAAGGGAACAAGGGTATAGCATGGCTAGGCTTTTAAAGGCCCTAGGGCCAATAGCCTAGTAACCTCCTATGAACCTATGTGATGGGTGAATGTAGTATGGTTAGAGACTCTCTGGCAGACTGATGTGCCAGTGCTGGCATAATGTAACTTGTGGGGCATTCATAGATACGGCACTCTGTGGGTCACAACCATCCATAAATTGGGGAGGTAGAAAGATATACCCATCTGTTATTGTTTCCTTATGCATACACCCTAAGGTACCCACATGTTGTCAGGCATTGCCAGCACACATGGATATGGCAACAGTACTGACACTTGCTATCCAGAAGAGGAAGAAGCCAACATTTGACAGGGATGGCCAGTCTCCAGATTATGCATCTTGTAGAGCAGGTGTTTATGAGGACAGTCTGTCACATGAGAAAATAGGTTTAGGATAACTAGGACAGAGAAGGAATGTGCCAATGTGTCCTCAGACCATGACCTGATCTATGCATCAGCAAAATCATCACACCCCACTCAGATGCTGTCATTAGACCTTGTTCTTGCCCATGTTCCCCAGGCATCTTTGTAGTAGTGGTCTTTTTGTGGACACAAAAAACAAGAAATAATAAAGTATTGGTGACCACTGCAACATATGATGCTGTCTAATGATGTGTATGCAGATGGTAGGTAGTCACATAGAAAACAGCATACAAATACATGTGCTGACTCGGAACACCATGTATTGCTATGGAACACATCTGCAGTCATCATAGTGTGCTACATGGATTCAGTCTGTGCAGAGTTTCTGTACTGCATATGTGTTACAGCTACTGATCTGGTTGGTTTCTCTGTCTCTGAAATATGTGCCATTTTCAAACTCCCACAACTTGCATTCACTCCTTCTGTGAAACCCTTACCTTCATCATCTCCACAGAAGGATGAGGGGAATCACTCATCATTTATGATGCTTGTAGTGGGAAGTAGACCCCAGATTGGGATGCCACTGAGAAGTTTTTTATGTATATAGGCGCATAAGTTGCACATTATATAACTGCAAGTTGAATTTACAGACAGGCATGGCACAAACAATTTGTGGTACCATAGTTACAATAGCAACGCACTTATATGTATATGAGACTGGTGAAGTAAACTTTACTATATCATTGTACCTCTTCTGGGCTCTGTCCAGTGGGAACTTCTACTTCTGTACTATCAACCATTGCTTCAAACTGCTCAAATACTTCTGATGCTTCCTTGGTGCAAGCTTTGCCTCCTAAATGTTATATATAAATGCTGCTTTGCTGCACTTATGCTAAAGATGATAGAATCAACCAATGTTCATGATTTACTATGTTTACTCAGAATTGCATAAGTAGAGTTGATATAAGAATTCAGTCAGTAGAATAAGTAATAAAATAGATAAGAAGAGTACCTGTACACTATCATATCACGTCATATCATATAGTATATTGTTTCAATGGAGAAAATAATATACAAAAAGTATTTTCAGCATGTACAATTGTTCGGCATGGGTTGTAAAGGAGTATAAGGCATGAGTCAAATGAGGGGAAGGCAGGAAAGAAGACAGAAAAAACAAACTACAATAACATCAAAAATGTGTGTGTGTGTGTGTATGGGGGGGTGTACAACTATTTCCTACCTGGTGTACAGGTATTTCCTACCCAAGTTCAGGATATACAGGCAGTATTAGAGTTTTTCCATGTGTACAGGCAATCCAGGGTGTGCCCATCTGGTGACGCACCATACAGACAGAGTATCTCAATGGCCCATAAAACAGATTCCTTACAGTGTATCTGAGTGAGTTAAGCAAACCTTGGGAGGAAGAGCAGGACATGTTGAACTGCAGGAATAATCCAAAATCCTGATGTTTACTTTTGTTTTAACATGTCTTATGACAAAACACAAGCTAATAAATAAACATATTTGTACTTTAATACACAGTAATAGCTTACGAGTCTGACACCTAATATGAAATAGTTTTAAGTTCAAAATGCCCAAGTGGATTGAGACATGCAGTTGTAGATTAGGAGACCCACCAAAAATGGTCCAGATTGGGCCCTACTATTGATAAAGCCAGCCCTGAAATAAACGTTTGGTGAATTTATTTCTCTGACGTAGTTTTAAAGAAGAAGAGAAAGGTGTGGGGGAGGTGGGTTGGGTGGTTGGGGTAGAATGATAAGATAGGTGGATATGGGAATATTCTTTGACAAAATTATTAGCAGAAAACAATCCAGAGGTAGATGGTATAGCATCTCTTCTTAAGGAAAAGGAAAATGGTGCCTGTGGTGATTTGATTTAAAATTTTCAAAAAATGTTTAAGGTTGTTAAGTAAGGATTTTCAGATGATACTAGATGATGGCGTCTATGTGTCTTAGTATCTTATTTGGCCACTTTCTGCATACAAATGATCTGTCTCTATTGTCATGGGATGGTTTCTTTTTTCCAGTTTTCCAGGATTTTCTCTTAAACTGATTAGGGTAAATACTTATATTGTGATCCACTGTATTTGGGATGTTTTGTAGGGTTAGGTGATTTTTTGGAAAGTGCATCTTTTGCAAGAGCAAATGTCAGTTAGTTTATGTTTTGATAGTAACAGTGGCATCTGGAATAGAAATAATAGTAGACCAAATCTGTTATGCTTAGGTTACGTGTAAGATTTAGTTAGCTTGTTTTTTTTTTTGGGGGGGGGGGGCGTGCTCATGAGGTATTGGTTGGGGTTGTTTTTCTACATACTCTAATGTTAGCTTACAGTCATCTGCAATCAAGAAGATACAACTTTTATTATTTTTGCCTTCATGTCCCACCCATACGTCTTTAATTTGTTGCACTAAGAATTCAATTACATTTGGAATAATCCTGAGGACAGGGAGCACCCCTGTTGGGTACCCACCCCAATTTCTATTTTGTCTGATAAACCCCCATTTATAAATTATTTCATCCAGAGGGCATGTACAAAACATCTACCCCTAGAATCGATCTTCAAATCCACATTTCTTCCTCTGTTACCTTATGTGTAAATTTGTAGGACACAGCCACTGTCTTTATGTATATCCATTATGTATATCTGTTCTTGCCTTCCCAAAAAGTTTAGTAATGCATTCCAATGATCATTTGAGGACCTCCCTTTTACAAAGTATATCTGTTCTTCTCCTGGTAATCTCACTGTTAAAGTTCTTGCAAGGAATTTTACATCTACATTGCACAATGTCATTGGACTATAATTCAGCATGACTTCTGGAAAACCTTTTTGCTTATGAAAATCATACCATTTGAATATTCCATCATCCCAATTATCCTCTCTCCTTAGAAGATATCATTAAATACATTTAATAAAGTATTACTCAACTGCAATCCCACTCTGTTATGGAAGTTGATCAGAAAGTCATCCAGCCCGCCCACTTTTTCACCTCTAAGATGTCTTATGGCCTCAGTTACCTCCACTTTTCCTGTGCTTTTGTTTGGTCATTTCAACTTCTCTTAATTCTAGAATTTCTGTGTCCAGACACTTAATCTCCCCCTTGCATCATAGCCTTACTGGTGCACATGCCTCTTTTATTATCTGAGAATATCTTCACTCTTTCCTTCCTTCCTCCTTTCTTTCCCAACTGCCCCCTCTAAGCTGCTTTTATTCCATCCCATTCCCCAATTCCCACTGCCCTCTTTTTCTGTTTGTTTAGATCTAAGCATTCAGTAGTTAGATTGAACACTCTAAATTGTCCATAGATATGAACATGTGAGTTTGTGGTATGGAAGAACAGCTGCGGCAGAGCCAGCCACCCAGTGGTGTGAAACTTGGCACTGAGTGATATGCTGATCTGTTTGTCCTCGGGAGTTGTAGAATTGCACCAGATTCTGAATTAGATTTGTAAAGTATTCAACGGAGTATTTTCATTAGTAATGACTATTTTCATTATTAATGAGTATTTTCATTAGCAATGACATTGTACTATTATATATTTCTAACCACAGTATTTTTGTTAAAGCTTCACAGAGGTGAGATTGGTACAGTTTGCTACAAATTTGGCTGCTTTATTGTAGCACTGTTCTAGTGTATTTACTTAAATTTTTGCATGTTAGTAAAGATAGACTAACCCGGGATTCATGAAGCTCGGCACAAGGCCGGCAATAGGCTTGCGCCGACCTTGTGGCGTGAAGATTGCGCAGTAGCGCCAAATGCATATTATTGAAGGTGCACTGCCGCCACAGCCACGTGCATAGGAAAGGAGTGCGAGTGTATAGGGCATGTCAAAGTGCCGCACGGAGGCGTGGAAATGTCAGCTGTCGACGTGCAACCTAAAATGCTTGCATATAACAATTTGCAAGCAATAATAATCACATCTGTCAGTGTCCGTGGATACCAAAACGTATGCAAAGCATGCAAGACAGTTCCTGCTAACACAAAATGAAGAAGCCAACACAAATGCACGGTAAGGAATAATGGGTCCCTATCCCTCGAACAAATGACATTGAAAACCGTGTGCCCATAGTCCAACGCAGTGTAGATAGTTATACCAAGTGGAAGTGAAACGCATCATATGTTAGCGCACTGCCAATAGGTACGTCTGGCCCAATGGTCAGGGTCACCAGCTGGCCATATTGTGAGGGAGAGTACACAGCTGGGCAGATGTGTCCATAACAAAAAACACGATAAATGTAACTATCTAGCGACCGTATGACAGAATTATATCCCACAACGCATGTAATAGTCACATACAATAGGTATGTCCGTATTTAACATACCATATGTAGCAGGAAATAGAATAAGCATGTAAATGAAACAGAAGGAGCATATAAACTGCTACAACAATAAGACAACATGTAGGCCGAAAGGAACAATATTATCTGTAGCGTTGACTGTGGGTACGTGTTGTCCAGTACAATCAGATATGTGTCCGGAATATATCCCATCCTGGACATAGGAAAAGATGGCATCCTACCAATGATTAGAACAGTCAGCCAAAATCCATACATCTGCGGTCCAAGCCGTACTTGTTAGGATGTGTCACAGTTGAACGGGTATTACCCGGGTGTACCAACCATGTCATGGAAGTTAAGTATGGGTGTGTACCTGTGTGCGTGAGGTATAGCATGTGGAAGGTGAAACATGCCAGGGTAGTCCACACAACCATGCAGGTACCTGACATATGTAGGGTATGCAATGTGTTACCTTGACCGTGTCATGGGCCATCAACCAAAGCAGTGATGGATAGAGTGTCAGGAATATGTGTGTGGGGGGATGGGTAATGGTGTAATCCTCAAAGGCGAGACTGTGTCGTATGCAGAATAGGTGAACTGGAGGTATATGAGGGAGCAGTGGATGAAGCAGAAAGAAACACAAACAACATATGTACACATCTGCAATACAACCAGACAGGCCATACTGTAGAACACAATCCCACAAACATATGAATATTAAAATGTGCGATGCAAATGTACAGAAATGTCACCAGTAAATACCCACAGATTGGTCTTGATGGAACTGGCCATATCAAATGCAACACACCTGGATGCATAATGGACTACCCAGCATCCCCTTCACAGCACACAACCTGCCCCCATACCTGAACGTCCACCAAATCCAGCCATACTTGGCCTACTAGTTTGGCGCAGCCACATCTACACATAGTGACCACTACGCATATGTAGTAGGTAGTGTCACCCTAGGCAGTTTCAGGATTGCAAACTATGTATCCCTTGCATGTAAAACCCCAGCACATTTTTGTAACACCAGAATTGTCGGTATCTGTCTTGTTAAATTTTTGGATATCCCTCATGGGATAAGTAACCTGTGTAAGCATTAGAATGGGTATCAAGACACAATGTCCAGTCCTGTAGACATCTGTACACAAGTTGGAATGTGCAGTAGTGGTGCACGAGACTGTCCAGCCCTAGATGGTCATGCAGAACCTACTGCCCAAGATCAAACACCTGCCCGTGACGCACGTGTCCCGACATGAATAAGCGAGAGAATATATTGCACACATTCACATAGTGGCACATGGAAAAAGGGTGATGAAGGCACTGACATAAACAGGATACCCCCTGATCCACTGTGTGAGGGACAATTACTGTGTGGGTAGGTGTGACCTGACCAACAATGATACAATGCCAAATGTCCTGTGATTGTAGGAAATAACTATGTACCATACTGCATGTAACAGTTGCCTAAAGCGGTCACGTCAGGATAGAAAAAACATAATTCATACAAGAA
>NC_056741.1:1743121230-1743133730 GCF_019279795.1 Protopterus annectens | reverse complement strand
GCAGTGCTTAGCACTGTGCAAACCCATGCACAACTGCTCCCACCTGCTGGAATGTGCTTTACCCAGTCCGTATCCAAAGGCATCAGTCTGTCTGCAAACAAAGAACCACCCTATTCATGTGTTGGTAGCAGTACCCTGCGCACAGCACATAGCTCATGTGAATTAACAATAGACCATGGCATATGTACAGACAATAGACCACACACACACCATGCAGCACAGTCATCCAACAGTATAGCAATGTACTGGCAGATATGTCTGGACCACTGGTGTATGCATGCCTGGCTGTCTTGTGTGTCAATGTGTAAGCATGCCCAATATGACTGTTACGCATGTTGTCGACTGACATTACTGTCATATCGTCATGTGTGTGAGCATGCCAAGTATGGACAACTGTATCGCATGTGTCACATGTTCAGATAGTCAGTACTGTGTTGCTGACCCCTCTGTTCTACACAGACAGGTGTCATGCTGTGTCTGCAGGGTAGCTAATGGTCATGTGGCATTGACAGTTGCTACATGTTTGCATAGCGTGGGGGGACATCCAACTGCATCCACAGTTCTACACAGCACCGTGGGTGGCGCACATGACTCTCACATGTATAGGTTGGACAGGGGGCACAGCTGACAGTTGTACACATCTGCTGCTACTGTACTGGTATGCCAGGTACCCCATGTCAGTGTGTGGACCTACCTAAACTGCCGGTTGGAGGGATACCAGTGTACGTCAGATACTAGCGTTAAATACCAGCACAGTGGTGTTGGACGTCCTAGCTTTCACAACCTACATCAAACCGCCTGGCCTGCTGTAGTCTGTGTGTGTCTTTGGGGGTTGGGGTCATTCATTGGGCATATCCATAAGCCATTGTATATCATTTGCCTGTAGTGGTCCACACCTGTCCAGCTGCATGGAACGTGTGTGGGCTGTATGGCCACACATGATGTTCATCCCATAATCTGCAGTGGGTTAGGACACCCTGTGTACTACTGGCTACCATTGTGACCCCCGTATGTGCTACAGATGTCATGGTGCCACTATGGACGTGTACTGTCTGCTGCCCTAACAGTCAGCCACCAAAGTCTCTTGTATGCTCACATACATACCATAGCAATGGGTAAATACACATTCTAATACAACTGCCAGTTTTTAGGTCAATAGACGTACCCTGGGGGTGTTCTGGACCTGAGGACGGTGATGTAGCGCTGCCTATGTCGGATGCACACAGTGCACCTCCTATACATGGCCGAGCACAGGTAGTGTCATGTTTGGCATCCATTGTACTGTGTGCGGGTCAGAGAGGGGACATCCATGGGTACCTACTGTGTCAGTGCATATGCCTTGTGTTGCCTCTTTGCCAAGGGCAGGTCATACTGTGCACAGCCTTTCGCCGACTGGGACCTGCTCAGGTAGTTCCTTTGCCAAGTCACACTGTGCCTGTACAGGCCTTAGCAGTGATGTTGGGCCATGTGGCCCTGCCCCATGCTGTTCCTGCAGCAACCATTACTGCAGGATCAGAATGTGTAGCATAGCAAATGCCATAACAAATTGTGTGCATGTAGCTAGTGAATACTGCAGGGCTCCACCGGATGTGTCCAGATACCAGAACCATGAACTGAGCATTCCAAACACATGCTCAATTACATGTCCTGCCTGTGCATCTGCCTCATTATGGTGTGAGTGTCCAGGTGTGTGTGCATTGCTGCTGGGTGTCATCAGCCACGACACCAGTGGTTACCCAGCATCACCCACTAGAACACTGTAGGGGATGTCCATATTGGCAAAGGTGTGGTACAGCTATGTTAGAAGCCATATATCGGAATCATCATAGCTTCCAGGGCAGACAGCACACACATTCAATGTAATGCCCTGGCCATCGCATATGGCCTAGCTGTTGGAGGGTATGCCCCTGCAGTGACTGTAGGCCCTACCCCACTCACCGGGTGGTGCTTTGATGTGTATGTGTGTGCAGGCTATAGCACCCAGTACCCCAGGGTTGTCATCCATGTGGTTGAAGAGATGCATATTGCTGGTCTACTAATCACATGTGTTGAGGACATGTACGTGCTCACTAGCATGTGTTGACATGGCGTCTGTGAACTGGCACAATACTCTGGATGCAGATGCCTGTGAGATCCCCAAGATATCCCCAGTTGTGCTGTGTGAGGTACCTGTGGCTAGTATACCCAGGCCAACACATACCGTGGTATCCACTGTGATGGGTTTCCCTCGGCCTGTTTGATGTCTCAGGTGTGGCAGGCACAGGTCAACAAGCTGCTATAGGAGGTCTCTGTCCACCCCACAGTGCTGCACCATCCCCAGCTCATGTAGCCCCTGGTAAGTCACCCTGGGGTCTATAAAGTCTTATGTCACCCCAGTAAGGGATGTTCGGCAGCATACCCATCCTCACTGCCCTCAGCCTCCTGCACATGTTGGTCTATGTTGCCTGCTGCAGCCCTTCTCATTTAGTTGGATTGTGTCGTGAAATGTCCCCGCATGTATACACCGGTGATGTAGAGTGCAGTAAAAACCTGTGTGTATAATGCTTGCTCACATTCCCGTACTGTTCAGGTGTGAGCTGGCCATGTCATCTGCTGATTGTGCTGATCATCACCTGTTTGTGCAGCCTGTACACACTGACAACCCCACCACTGCTGTTGTCCCTCCCAATGTCACCAGACAAGTATAGACACACCCCTAGCTTAGGCATGCTAAGGCAGGAGCACTCCTGAGGCACAGTTTTGCAATGTATGTGCAGTATGCCTGACCCCCCCTCCCATGCTGTCAACTATATTCATGCCCTGCACCCAGCTAACTACACACATACACTCCAGGTATCTGCATCACACCCTGGGGATAAATGGGATACACTGTTGTCAACCTCATCTGCATAGTATAGTCTTCTAATGAATAGTTATATGACCCATACTGAACCTCCAAATTAATAACCACTGCTTAGTGTCGCTCAGATCCATACACAACTGGTAACAGGTGCCTTATTATCACCATATTCAATGTCCCATGGTCTTCCCAGCAACAAAATAACCGGTGTCTACACAAATACAACCCGGGACCCTGCACACAACAGATGATATGCATTACCACTATGCCATGGCAGATATACATACATCCCAGGTTATCACGTACAGATCATCCGGCACATACATTCAATAGTGCTGATGTCCCCAGACACATATGTTTATATCTATGTCTATCTCTCTATATCCACATATATCATATATATTATTTGTATACATATATACATAGATATACATACACACATATACATGTACGCACATATGTAGATATTGCATTTATATCACAACAGCGGTCCACATGACAGCAAAGCATTAGACAGGCATGAAAAGGAAACTACATGTGCCACCTGCATCATGTAGTGTTGTTACTATCAAGGCGTGTGTGCTCTGTTGCATCACACAGGTCAGACTGTATTAAGGGTAAGGGTAGGGTTGCTGACATTTACTCACCAGACCTGTTGGCGAATGTATGTGTTGACAACCCAGTGTTTTGGCAGAATATGCAGGCTGTGGACACTATATAGGTCAGCAACAAAACACACTGAACACATCTTGCAGCTAGCCACCCACAGATATCACATAGGGTATAACTGCCAAACACACACACCTGCCATGTCGTGGAATTGAGCACCTACCTGTCTAGTCTACCACACTACAGCATTACGCAGTAACAGAACGTGCTACTGAGTTTCGGCATCACTGCACTCCCAGAGGCATACTTCTAGGTAGATGACATCATCTGCAAAGGCAAAGATGCCGATAGGGAATGTATGGAGAGTGAGCCGTCTAAAAGCATTACTCTGTCCACAGGCAGTTGGAAACACACACACACAGACACCTGGCAGGGCCGGGAGTCAAGCATACACCTAACTACCTTATTACACTACAGCATTACGCAGTTACAGAATGCACTACTGAGATTACTGGAACACAGCACTCCCAGAGGCATACTTCTAGGTGGATGACATCATCAGCAAAGGCAAAGACGCCGATAGGGAATGTATGGAGAGTGAGCCATCTAAAAGCATTACTCTGTCCCCAGGCAGCTGGAAATACACACACACACACACACACACACACACACACACACACACACACACACACACTTGGCAGGGCCGTGAGTCGAACATACACCTAACTACCTTATCATACTACAGCACTATGTAGTTACAGAATGGGCTATTGAGGTTACTGGAACACAGCACTCCCAGAGGCATACTTCTAAGTGGATGACATTATCAGCAAAGGCAAAGATGCCGATAGGGAATGAATGGAGAGTGAGCCATCTAAAAGCATTACTCTGTCCCCAGGCAGCTGGAAACACACACACACACACACACACTCACTGGGCAGGGCCAGGAGTCGAACTTACACCTAACTACCTTATCACACTACAGCATTCTGCAGTTACAGAACGCGCTACCAAGATTACTGGAACACAGCACTCCCAGAGGCATACTTCTAATTGGATGACATCATCAGCAAAGGCAAAGATGCTGATAGGGAATGTATGGAGAGGGAGCAGTCTAAAAGCATATTACTGTCCCAAGGTAGACGTAGACAAACACATGGCAGTGGTGTGAGAGGGACAACTGCTTATCTACGGAGCACTATTACAACACAACATGGATACGAGACGTGCCACAGACAGTACACCCTTCAAGACAGTCCCAGTGTGTTCAATGTAGGAATCCATCCTGACGTGGGGTATGGACATCTGTTGCCTGGATGACCACTATCGCTATACAGGATTTCAATGGTCATGCCCATACACAGATGCACATAACCGACACAAGGTGTCACTGGGCATGCTCACACACTTAGTAGCACATGTCTGTTTGGAATGTACTGTGTGTCCATCTACACAACGGCATACTGGGCATGCTCACACACTTAGTAGTAGCGAAGGGCTGTCTTGTATGCACATGAATTCTAAACATGGAAGGGCACAGTTTGGAATGTACTGTGTGTCCATCTACACAACAGCGTACCGGGCATGCTCACACAGTAGTAGTGAAGGGCTGTCTTGTATGCACACGGATTCTAAACACGGAAGGGCACAGTGTGTTGATAGTGAACATTGTTAGCACGAATGCTGCACTATACATGTCTGACACCAGTCGTCAGTGCTAGCTGTGTAGCGTTCATGATCACAGCTGACAATCCAGATCCAACAATGGGGAATACAGACATCTCTGCAGTGAGGAACACCTGGCATATGACACAGTTGTGCACAATAGCACTACCACCGTATACCTCAGATACAGACATGTGGGCCATAAGACCATAACAGACCGCTCCAGGTGTTACTGTCCCCACGTACATGAAGGCCACTCACATGTACTGACCAGTACACACTCAAGATCCATCAAAGATGTCTCAGGTGCAGATCACAGTAGTAAATGCCACAGTCTACTATGTAGCCCTTGGACATCACCATGTCCTTGGACCAGCAATACACATCCAAACATTACCACACCACCATGTTACTCATGACCAGTGGACTGTACATGGGTCTACAGCAACTGTGCAGACTACACATGCACTGACAGGGTTCCATCATGTGGTATGCAATGCAATGATATCACAGTTCATAACCAGGTCAGCTGTACACATAACAGGGGCCCTGGGTCTTACACAGCTGTAACAGATGACTGTCACTGTACACCAGAAAACACTCATGTTTGTATATGACATACATGTAATCGCAGTGGATATGTACATGGCCGCACACACACACACACACACACACACACACACACACACACACACACACACACACAATGCGTATGTACATAGCAAAGCTTTTGCTGTCCTCTGTGCAGACAAGTGGCTACAGCAATCACACGCATGCACATGGAAGGTAGGTCCATGGCTGTTGAATGCTAACAGTACATAACGTAGCAATGTTGACTGAGGTAACATTCCCTCTGTACTAGTTACCCATGACAACCAACATATCATACAACAGTCCATGTGTCATGTATGTCATCACACATGTCCACCAATTGCAATGCATACAAAAATGGCTACATGACAGGAATGTAGGAACAACACACATGTAC
Organism: Protopterus annectens; assembly: GCF_019279795.1. Taxonomy (NCBI): domain Eukaryota; kingdom Metazoa; phylum Chordata; order Ceratodontiformes; family Protopteridae; genus Protopterus; species Protopterus annectens. The sequence goes on along the minus strand of NC_056741.1, from coordinate 1,743,127,629 downwards.
ATGTAGTGGTGTGCATGCAGCTACCATGCATGTGCAGTAGCTGATGTACGTCCTTCATCTGTGTCTAACTACAACATGCAGTTGCAATGCAGCCCCATCATTTACACCTGTATATGGTGAAATACTGACAGTACAGTAGGATGTACATCAGGTATGGATGGATGTGTGTATATAAAGTGGTGGTCCACCTTTGCAGATGGATGTTTGCTGAGGACAGCTCACAGGTGTGTCACAAGCCAACCTACCATTACATGTGCAAACAGTACGCTATGTTACTTTTACCTGAAGGTGAAGACATATAACCTACACAGCGGTCAGGGTGTTACTGACTGTACATCACTTGACACCTGTAACACTTACGTCCTCCCATGTGCATATAGCAGCACAATTGCCAAAGGTAGCGTTGGTACACATAATGTGGCCAATACAACTGCATGTCTGTCAGACGTATCATCATATAGCAGGTGTAAGATTCACAGTACTGCCATGTGTGTTTGCTTGTGTGACCATATATGCCACGTATGGTGGGGAATACATCCCAATTGTTATACACCCCTGTACACTGTTGTAGAGATCTGTACATACTGCAGAGTAGAAAGCAAGACATAGGCAGGGGTGGTGTGTGTATCACACACATGTCAGCTATCTGTATGTGAATGACATTTGTGGACTCCACAGTGTGAGTGTGTGTGTGTGTGTGTGTGTGTGTGTGTGTGTGTGTGTGTGTGTGTGTGTGTGTGTGTGTATGTATGTATGGCTGTCTGGTGCATGGAGTGAGGGTGTATGCTGCCATACAGAGCAGACAGGATCCCTAACCCCTCATGGTGATGCAGTCTACTACCCTGTTGATGCCATCAGTCTCAGCCTTACTGGCTACCTGTACATGTTCATTCTCTGTGTCGCGTCATGTAGTTGCACAGTACTATGAAGGTGATTACCACATAGGCAGGGGTCCTCACCTCAACACTATCAAGTGTGCATTATAGTGTTGTTGACACCGTGAGTGTGGTCATGTTACTGTGTGTTTCTGTGTATGTCTGTGCGTGTTCTTATCCTTTAATGTGACAGTGTATTACTGCTACACAGTGAGGCCTCATGCTATCAACTGGCCTCTAATGTTAACATCAGCCAGACCGCTGTGTAAAGCCCTGCACCATGTCACCATACCTGTAATGTGACCCGGTATGGATGTCACGTCTCTAGCCACTGTAGCCTATTGAACAGCTCACATGCTTCTGGATCAGTAGATGTGTGGACATCTGTGGAATGGTAGCCTAACAGTGACGTTGAGGCTATGTATAGTATGCTGGTATTGCCATACATGCCTGTGAGTACTCCACATTTACACATGGGAAACTGCAAGCACTGCTACTGCTTAGCACATGCAAGTAGACCTTAAGGAGTGAAGCAGGGCATCATTACCAACATGCTGTTACTGTTGTTACCAAGATGAAGACTGTGAACATACAACAATGCACTCTAGCTGCAAACACTGTAACGTAATGGCACATGCAATTAGACCTTAAGGAGGGAAGCAGGGCATCATTACCAAAATGCTGTTACTGTTGTTACTAAGACACATACTGTGAACATATAACAATGCATTCTAAACCTGTACTACATGGTATGTCTGGTGCGTGTCAACAGTACACAACAAATGTAATATACACTACTCACTATTCTGTTCACCCTGTGCATCAGACCATATGAGCATGTCCCTGCACCGATGGTGTGGATGACAGGGATGTGGCACAGGCATCATCAAAGTCACAGGGTGATAATGTTTACCAGGGGCATAGGCTGCACCAGTGGATGACATCATGTGTGTGGGTTAGGGCCGGTGATCTGATTGGACATATGTGGTCGTTATGCAGGTGGGTGTTGCGGTGCCCTACATATGTTTCTGTGCGTGTGTGTGTGCATACAGTTCTGCCATGTGTCCAGCCTACACAGGGGTATTATTGACAGCTCCAGATTGTACAGACCAGGATGTACAGCTCACTGTGTCCAGCCACAGCCATGTGTCCTGTGCCTGCCAGGGGTTGCATGGGCACTACCAGGCAGACTTACAGATTGGCTACTGTCCGATGACACATGTCCACTGGAACCGTGTCCCCATTGGGAACATCCAGGGCCACGCCCATGTGGCCTGCTGTGTCCTGGTGTGGACAGAGCAGCACCAGCTGCACTGCTACTGCTACCGGCACTGTGGGAGCGGGCATGTGAGGTGGCTCATTCACGTTGACCTGCACCAGGTGGTGTAGCTGGCCTACGTCCACGTGGCCTATGCCTCACTCCTACCAGATGTTCCAGCACAGACAGCTCATGCTCGCGGATTGCCATGCCATGGTCAAGGATTCCAACCATGTCACCCAATCGCCTGTCCAGAACATCAGCGATCTGCTGTTGAGCATTTGCCAATGCCTGGATGTTGTTGTTTAAAGAATGGATAGCAGCCCTCTGAAGCCTCTGCCCTTCTGTGTTCTGCCATTCAGCACGTGCCTGTGCCACCATTACAGTCTGGAACATGCGTCTGCTGACACCAGCTGCTGCACTCTGTCCTGCAGGTGCATGTCTGCCAGAGGTCCTCCTACAAGCAGCACTGGCCACATGCCTGTGTGGCACATCTGCAGTCATTACACTGACACCATGGTGTGGAGACACACCTTCTGTAGCCACCACACATTCCTGTTCCAAGCTAACACACGCTGACTGTCCTTCCTCTATGGCCACTGGTGATGGGGTATGTGTTGGCATGAGTACTGTGTGCAGGGAAGAGGGGGACATAGCTGGGATGGCAACCATTGGCACAGATTCAGCCCCTGACAACCCTGCCTGTATCTCATGCATATGTTCATCACTGCTAGTATCTGTGGGGACACTAACATCAGATGGACCGCAGGAGGGTAACGCATCTACATTACCTGCGAATGCAAAGAAAGACTCTACATTACACACAGACACACACACAGACACACACACTCACCATGCATGTGATTTGACAGACGGCATGCAGCATGCATGTGATACAGCAGACGGCATGCAGCTCAGACATTAATAGTGGTAGTTAGCATACCTCCCTGGGTTGCACACAACAGCAAGCAGGTGTCATATCAGAAGCCATGCAGTTCACACAATCATGGTAGTAAGCATGCATCCCTGTGATGCACCATGTGGACCAGCACAGGTTAACAGTACACATGGCTGATGTGACCTTGACATTGACATGTAGTATGACATGTAATCTGCGGACATGTGCATTGACATGCATACATGTCTGACACAATGGTGTCCTGACACATGTACAGCAGTGTAATGGGTATCACATTGCAGTGTTGTCTGTATGCCCTACAGATAGAAAGCACTTTTAGCAGATGTGTATGAGCATTGATGGGTAGTATGAGGCATCTACATTGCTATAAAGTGTGAAGTACATACACTGTGCTATTGCATGGCATCATGAGACGCCTATATTGCTATACAGTGTGTAATACACACACAGTGCATAGCCATGACTGCGTGCAAACACATGACATAACTACTGTGGATTGTGACCCACGTCGCTGAGGTGTATACACACTAAACCATGCTGTATCATGTGACAGGTCACTGGGAGACCTATGGATGACACTCCTGCACAACTACTAACATGTCTTAGCTGCATGGCAACCGTGTCCGCACATGGCAGACTTGTCAATACACCATGTCCCACATGACAGTTATGTACCACACACAAGGTGCACGGCTGACAGTGATGTCCAACAGCAACAAGGGAAATGTACGGTATCTGTGGCCTGATGTGGTGTCTATGCCTGTGGAAGCTGTACAGGTGACTACTGTCATGCTATAACACAGTCATGATGTTCAACACATCTTATATGGTCGAATTAAGTGACACCTCCACAAGCTGTGCACAGGCTTTTAAGATGTCCAGTGTTCCACATCAACTATATAACCATTCAACAAAGACTATAGTTGGACCATGTGTGGACAATGTGCAACAGGGTGTATACACATCATATCTACTGTGTGGCTACATGTCCCTGGCCATCCTCCATGGCCATGCGTGAACATGTGTTGGCCAAATGTTTGTGATGGCCATCGCATATGTCTGTGTTGTTCCATATCACATACACCCATAGATGTCTAATATGTCACTGTCCACAGGGTTATGCAGACAAAGGGTCGTATGTTTGGTATGTGGGGTATGTATTATGGGATAGTGAGACAATATTGCAGCCGGAACACTACATGTCTGGGACTTGTCAAATGGCACATCACAATGTGTGCACCCATTGCAGGTGCATATTACACAATGGTGAATCCTGTGGGCTGCCCACATCCCAGCTCACTGTGTGGTACAGTTTGCGTACAACACATGTGTTGTTCCAATGTATAGTACATATACATACATTGAACAACACCTCCACCATTGTATGCACAGCTGTCCACACATCTAGCAATGACAGATACTGTGGTTTCATGTTGGTGTTTCATTTAGTCTGAATATATTGCACATGGGTAGCCAGTGTGCTTTTTTTTTTTCAAAACAAGTTTATTGTTTTAACATACAAGAGAAATATCATAACAATTTTATACAAGTAATTAAAAATAGATATGATTATAACATTCAACAAAACAACTAAAGTATTTACAAAGACATCCACTACAATCAGATCAATTAATTAAACTAAAATACCATGCTATTGAAATTAGGATTTTTTTAACAAATTTTGTAAATTATCCCATACAATATAATAAGATGTTTTTCTAGTTGTTCTTGACCTAATTGTGTTTATTTCCATATGGCACACTATATTCATAACATTTTTAAATTCATTGAATGAAGGAGGTGTATCTGAAATCCAATTTCTGGTTATTATTTTCCTAGCCACTGCTAGAATAGACCATAACAAGGGAAGCTTAACCTTTTTAACACTTTGAGGTACAGGTGTGTTGAATAATATAAGAGATTTAGAAATAATGAAACTATCTGTAAAAAGAGCCTGCAAAAATTCATTAATTGACTTCCAGTATTCTTTCAGTTTTATACAGTCATAAAACATATGAGCCCAGTCAGCATTAATTTCTACATTACATCTCTTACATAGATTATCTTTATTATTTATTTTATTCATCATCAAAGGTGTATAAAAGATCTATGTAACCAATTCCATGTATAAAGTCTCCAGACAATGGAAGACGTAGTTCTATAGGCAGATTCCAATATATATTGTTTATCTTGTTGATTTGGTGGGTCCCCATTAATAGAAGTGAAATAATTCCAGTATGTATCTACACTGTAAAAAGTTTCTTGTCTGATAATTTTATGTATGTATGAAAGTTTACCTTTATCAGAAACTTTATGTTGTAAATTTAATATCAAGTAATCAATCAGTGTTGGAATAGATTCTTTAACTGTTATAGACATTAGATCTATTTTATTAATGAGATGTTGTCTAAAGGTCTGAACCTCTAACCAGCAAGTTTCTCTTAGATCAAATTCTTGTTTTAAGAAATCTAGATTTTTAACTTTATTATCAGATATCAACTAATACCAGTACTTTAGATCATTATCTATAGCTAAATGAGTTCCTTCAGAAGTAGATGACAAAAAGCATACCCTGAGTATACATTATAGGAATATAATAAAATTCCATTCCCTATACTTAGGGTGCATGAATATAAAGTTACAATAGCTAATAATAATATTTAATGGGTAACAAACCATATGTTTAGGTGTAATAGGTGAAGTACAAAATTCCTTTAGTAACCATAACATGGAGTTATTTACAATCATATTTTTATGTGTTAAGGAGATTTTCATGAAGTGCATACTAATTAGCTCCCAATAATCTTTCCATTTTTTGACATATGACTGATCTATTAATAAAGTAATAACTTTTACAATAGAAGAGATAGTATATAAATTAAAGTCTGGAAAAGAAATACCCCCTTGAGACCAGTTATTAGTATGTTTCTTTAATGCAATCCTAGGTCTATTAGGTGCCCATAGGAAATTGAATATTAGTGTATTCAGTTTCTTGATAATTATTTTTGTAGGTGGAAGTATTATTGATTGTATTAAGTATAAAATCTTGGGGAATATTATCATTTTAATAATTGTAAGTCTCTCCTCCATACTAAAAAACATATTATTCCAGGTATTAAAAAGATTTTGTATATTAAGAAAACAGGTATTATAATTATTATATATAATAGATTTAATATCTTTAGATAGTATTATACCTAAATAAGTTATCTGACCTGAATTGGGTACATATTTAGTAAAATCACTGACGAGAATATTTTTTCGTGAATATATATATAGTATTTTAGTTTTTTCTTCATTGAATATTAAACCAGAAATACTTTTAAAATTCATCATTTTATCAAATA